>NW_027442309.1:0-142059 GCF_048569485.1 Anomaloglossus baeobatrachus
ATTGGCATCTGGTGCGATCTCTCCGCTTCCACTCCAAAGAAAGTTACCTGTTTATTCCTATCATGCATTGGTTTTTGGGGTTTTCTTTGAGTAATGATGATCTCTTTAGTAGTCTGTTGGCGCCCTCTCCTGGAGGAATAGTTTGCTTGCTCTTGGACATTCTAAAAGAGAGGTCATGATAGACATTGAGCTTCTGAGCTCAATTGGGGACAGTCATGGGTGATGAATGTTTGCAACCTACTGCGAAGCCTCATACCGCAATATAAGGAACGTCAAATACTAAGAAAGGGCGGCCTATGAAAGAATTACTACTTTCAATAAGTACACTTAAACGGCTAATTGGGAATAGAAAAACTGTAAAAAGCCCTCTGAGAAAGCCCCCCTCTAACCTTTGATAGTAAGCTTTTCTGTAGTCTGCCTGTTGATGTATTTTCCGTTTGAACTGTGCACAACATGAAGAGACGGAACACTGGCGGCTTGTCACAATGCCCCCCGATGACATCACAATAGCGCTGCTGCCTAGAAAACAAGCTGCGCAGAAGAAGTTGTTCTTTGGGTGGGAGGGTGGGCTAGTGGAAGGAGGGGGCAATCTCTTTTTTTCCCGGGTGGTAGGGGGATGACAGGAGAAGGGAAGCGGGTGGTGAGAAAGGTACAGAGGGCAGGGTTTGGGGGCTGGGAAGGAAAGGGAAAAGATTAGGGTTTGGGGATGATGAAAGGGCTTTCTACGGGTAAGGATGGCAAAGGGTGGCAGTGACGGAAAGTCAGGCAACCTGTCCTGTCCGTCTTTTTGTATCGTGAATTGGAAAGACTGCAAGGGGGAGGGGAGTTGCTTGCGCCCTAAAGGAGGAGTTATTCAGATTCATTGCAGTGGGCGGCGGCTGCAAAACGCACCATTCTTCTTGTTTTGGCTCTGCAAAGCAGCCTTTTCAAGGGTTGGCTTGGGTGACAAAATGTCTTGTGTAGGCGTGGGTTTGTCTCCCTCTCGCTCTCTCTCCCTAAGATGTGTCCGGCATAGGCCAGGGTGCCACTCGAGGCCCAAACCAATTCTGGTTATCGCTTCTCGGCCTTTTGGCTAAGATCAAGTGTAGTATCTGTTCTTATCAGTTTAATATCTGATACGTCCCCTATCTGGGGACCATATATTAAATGGATTTTTAGAACAGGGAGATGGAAAAAGAGCTTGCTCTGTCCACTCCACGCATTGACCTGGTATTGCAGTACCTCCAGGAACGGTGCACCCCTTCTTAACCCAGTTTCCAAAAGCAGAACTCAATTCACCTGATTCATATTAGCCCGATTTAATGAATTGGAAGAAAGCATACGTCTTCATATGCACCTCAATTTGGCCCATTCACTTTTCACACTTCCTCCTTTTGTTTTTTATCTTTCACACTTTTGACTTTCTTTATTCATCCAAATAGCAAACTCATCACCACTCAACCTGACCAACTCGGCTATGTCCCCGTGCTGCAGTTCTCTGTCTTATCTAGATCATTTGCAATTGAATGGAATAGATCCCTTTTGGACAAAGTGGATTCACCTGCTGCTGCAGTGACCACAGGTGTGATAACATCTAGAATTGGCATCTGGTGCGATCTCTCCGCTTCCACTCCAAAGAAAGTTACCTGTTTATTCCTATCATGCATTGGTTTTTGGGGTTTTCTTTGAGTAATGATGATCTCTTTAGTAGTCTGTTGGCGCCCTCTCCTGGAGGAATAGTTTGCTTGCTCTTGGACATTCTAAAAGAGAGGTCATGATAGACATTGAGCTTCTGAGCTCAATTGGGGACAGTCATGGGTGATGAATGTTTGCAACCTACTGCGAAGCCTCATACCGCAATATAAGGAACGTCAAATACTAAGAAAGGGCGGCCTATGAAAGAATTACTACTTTCAATAAGTACACTTAAACGGCTAATTGGGAATAGAAAAACTGTAAAAAGCCCTCTGAGAAAGCCCCCCTCTAACCTTTGATAGTAAGCTTTTCTGTAGTCTGCCTGTTGATGTATTTTCCGTTTGAACTGTGCACAACATGAAGAGACGGAACACTGGCGGCTTGTCACAATGCCCCCCGATGACATCACAATAGCGCTGCTGCCTAGAAAACAAGCTGCGCAGAAGAAGTTGTTCTTTGGGTGGGAGGGTGGGCTAGTGGAAGGAGGGGGCAATCTCTTTTTTTCCCGGGTGGTAGGGGGATGACAGGAGAAGGGAAGCGGGTGGTGAGAAAGGTACAGAGGGCAGGGTTTGGGGGCTGGGAAGGAAAGGGAAAAGATTAGGGTTTGGGGATGATGAAAGGGCTTTCTACGGGTAAGGATGGCAAAGGGTGGCAGTGACGGAAAGTCAGGCAACCTGTCCTGTCCGTCTTTTTGTATCGTGAATTGGAAAGACTGCAAGGGGGAGGGGAGTTGCTTGCGCCCTAAAGGAGGAGTTATTCAGATTCATTGCAGTGGGCGGCGGCTGCAAAACGCACCATTCTTCTTGTTTTGGCTCTGCAAAGCAGCCTTTTCAAGGGTTGGCTTGGGTGACAAAATGTCTTGTGTAGGCGTGGGTTTGTCTCCCTCTCGCTCTCTCTCCCTAAGATGTGTCCGGCATAGGCCAGGGTGCCACTCGAGGCCCAAACCAATTCTGGTTATCGCTTCTCGGCCTTTTGGCTAAGATCAAGTGTAGTATCTGTGAGGCTCGGCAGATGCAATGCACACTGGAAGGTTGCGCTTGCTAGTACTCTTGATGTATAGTATATTCATCTAGAGGAAAACATGGCCCTACCAGGATCGAGGCTATTAGACTGAGTAAGTGTGGGGGCTATGGTGCAATGTGCCCCAGGACTGACGACCCTGGAGTGAGTCTGAGCTTGCTGGCTTGGGACCCCGGCGAGCCTTGGGCTCTGTAGCACACCGTACCTTGCCCTTTCATACTTTCTGAGCATATTGCTCTATCCCGGCCTTATGGCTAGGAAGGGAAATTTTTATAATCATGGTCGGAGGTCCGTTCAGCTTTGGGCTGAGAAACCAACACCCGGTTGGAGGTCTGGGTCAGCTTCGGCTGAGAAACCAACACCCGGTTGGAGGTCCGGGTCAGCTTCGGCTGAGAAACCAACACCCGGTTGGAGGTCCGGTTAGCCTTGGGCTGAGAAACCAACACCGGTTGACGGTCCGGGCAGTTTCGGCTGCGAAACCAACAACTAGTAGCTCTCTACTCCACTTGGGTAAGATGCCTGGGTGGACGCTGGGAGCAACGACAAGGCTCAACCAGGCTTCGGCTTGGGGGAGCACCGAAGATCCCTGACCCTTGCTGTGGCCTTCTGGCTCGGAGGGACGGGGTTGATTTTTGGGGACCCTCTCCTCACGGAGGGGTCCACACGAATCCTAGCCTTTGCACTGTTTTTGGTGTGACTTCGGTCATGCATTTTTTGCGGTGCTTTGGAAAGCTTCATTAAATCAAAATCTGTTCTTATCAGTTTAATATCTGATACGTCCCCTATCTGGGGACCATATATTAAATGGATTTTTAGAACAGGGAGATGGAAAAAGAGCTTGCTCTGTCCACTCCACGCATTGACCTGGTATTGCAGTACCTCCAGGAACGGTGCACCCCTTCTTAACCCAGTTTCCAAAAGCAGAACTCAATTCACCTGATTCATATTAGCCCGATTTAATGAATTGGAAGAAAGCATACGTCTTCATATGCACCTCAATTTGGCCCATTCACTTTTCACACTTCCTCCTTTTGTTTTTTATCTTTCACACTTTTGACTTTCTTTATTCATCCAAATAGCAAACTCATCACCACTCAACCTGACCAACTCGGCTATGTCCCCGTGCTGCAGTTCTCTGTCTTATCTAGATCATTTGCAATTGAATGGAATAGATCCCTTTTGGACAAAGTGGATTCACCTGCTGCTGCAGTGACCACAGGTGTGATAACATCTAGAATTGGCATCTGGTGCGATCTCTCCGCTTCCACTCCAAAGAAAGTTACCTGTTTATTCCTATCATGCATTGGTTTTTGGGGTTTTCTTTGAGTAATGATGATCTCTTTAGTAGTCTGTTGGCGCCCTCTCCTGGAGGAATAGTTTGCTTGCTCTTGGACATTCTAAAAGAGAGGTCATGATAGACATTGAGCTTCTGAGCTCAATTGGGGACAGTCATGGGTGATGAATGTTTGCAACCTACTGCGAAGCCTCATACCGCAATATAAGGAACGTCAAATACTAAGAAAGGGCGGCCTATGAAAGAATTACTACTTTCAATAAGTACACTTAAACGGCTAATTGGGAATAGAAAAACTGTAAAAAGCCCTCTGAGAAAGCCCCCCTCTAACCTTTGATAGTAAGCTTTTCTGTAGTCTGCCTGTTGATGTATTTTCCGTTTGAACTGTGCACAACATGAAGAGACGGAACACTGGCGGCTTGTCACAATGCCCCCCGATGACATCACAATAGCGCTGCTGCCTAGAAAACAAGCTGCGCAGAAGAAGTTGTTCTTTGGGTGGGAGGGTGGGCTAGTGGAAGGAGGGGGCAATCTCTTTTTTTCCCGGGTGGTAGGGGGATGACAGGAGAAGGGAAGCGGGTGGTGAGAAAGGTACAGAGGGCAGGGTTTGGGGGCTGGGAAGGAAAGGGAAAAGATTAGGGTTTGGGGATGATGAAAGGGCTTTCTACGGGTAAGGATGGCAAAGGGTGGCAGTGACGGAAAGTCAGGCAACCTGTCCTGTCCGTCTTTTTGTATCGTGAATTGGAAAGACTGCAAGGGGGAGGGGAGTTGCTTGCGCCCTAAAGGAGGAGTTATTCAGATTCATTGCAGTGGGCGGCGGCTGCAAAACGCACCATTCTTCTTGTTTTGGCTCTGCAAAGCAGCCTTTTCAAGGGTTGGCTTGGGTGACAAAATGTCTTGTGTAGGCGTGGGTTTGTCTCCCTCTCGCTCTCTCTCCCTAAGATGTGTCCGGCATAGGCCAGGGTGCCACTCGAGGCCCAAACCAATTCTGGTTATCGCTTCTCGGCCTTTTGGCTAAGATCAAGTGTAGTATCTGTTCTTATCAGTTTAATATCTGATACGTCCCCTATCTGGGGACCATATATTAAATGGATTTTTAGAACAGGGAGATGGAAAAAGAGCTTGCTCTGTCCACTCCACGCATTGACCTGGTATTGCAGTACCTCCAGGAACGGTGCACCCCTTCTTAACCCAGTTTCCAAAAGCAGAACTCAATTCACCTGATTCATATTAGCCCGATTTAATGAATTGGAAGAAAGCATACGTCTTCATATGCACCTCAATTTGGCCCATTCACTTTTCACACTTCCTCCTTTTGTTTTTTATCTTTCACACTTTTGACTTTCTTTATTCATCCAAATAGCAAACTCATCACCACTCAACCTGACCAACTCGGCTATGTCCCCGTGCTGCAGTTCTCTGTCTTATCTAGATCATTTGCAATTGAATGGAATAGATCCCTTTTGGACAAAGTGGATTCACCTGCTGCTGCAGTGACCACAGGTGTGATAACATCTAGAATTGGCATCTGGTGCGATCTCTCCGCTTCCACTCCAAAGAAAGTTACCTGTTTATTCCTATCATGCATTGGTTTTTGGGGTTTTCTTTGAGTAATGATGATCTCTTTAGTAGTCTGTTGGCGCCCTCTCCTGGAGGAATAGTTTGCTTGCTCTTGGACATTCTAAAAGAGAGGTCATGATAGACATTGAGCTTCTGAGCTCAATTGGGGACAGTCATGGGTGATGAATGTTTGCAACCTACTGCGAAGCCTCATACCGCAATATAAGGAACGTCAAATACTAAGAAAGGGCGGCCTATGAAAGAATTACTACTTTCAATAAGTACACTTAAACGGCTAATTGGGAATAGAAAAACTGTAAAAAGCCCTCTGAGAAAGCCCCCCTCTAACCTTTGATAGTAAGCTTTTCTGTAGTCTGCCTGTTGATGTATTTTCCGTTTGAACTGTGCACAACATGAAGAGACGGAACACTGGCGGCTTGTCACAATGCCCCCCGATGACATCACAATAGCGCTGCTGCCTAGAAAACAAGCTGCGCAGAAGAAGTTGTTCTTTGGGTGGGAGGGTGGGCTAGTGGAAGGAGGGGGCAATCTCTTTTTTTCCCGGGTGGTAGGGGGATGACAGGAGAAGGGAAGCGGGTGGTGAGAAAGGTACAGAGGGCAGGGTTTGGGGGCTGGGAAGGAAAGGGAAAAGATTAGGGTTTGGGGATGATGAAAGGGCTTTCTACGGGTAAGGATGGCAAAGGGTGGCAGTGACGGAAAGTCAGGCAACCTGTCCTGTCCGTCTTTTTGTATCGTGAATTGGAAAGACTGCAAGGGGGAGGGGAGTTGCTTGCGCCCTAAAGGAGGAGTTATTCAGATTCATTGCAGTGGGCGGCGGCTGCAAAACGCACCATTCTTCTTGTTTTGGCTCTGCAAAGCAGCCTTTTCAAGGGTTGGCTTGGGTGACAAAATGTCTTGTGTAGGCGTGGGTTTGTCTCCCTCTCGCTCTCTCTCCCTAAGATGTGTCCGGCATAGGCCAGGGTGCCACTCGAGGCCCAAACCAATTCTGGTTATCGCTTCTCGGCCTTTTGGCTAAGATCAAGTGTAGTATCTGTTCTTATCAGTTTAATATCTGATACGTCCCCTATCTGGGGACCATATATTAAATGGATTTTTAGAACAGGGAGATGGAAAAAGAGCTTGCTCTGTCCACTCCACGCATTGACCTGGTATTGCAGTACCTCCAGGAACGGTGCACCCCTTCTTAACCCAGTTTCCAAAAGCAGAACTCAATTCACCTGATTCATATTAGCCCGATTTAATGAATTGGAAGAAAGCATACGTCTTCATATGCACCTCAATTTGGCCCATTCACTTTTCACACTTCCTCCTTTTGTTTTTTATCTTTCACACTTTTGACTTTCTTTATTCATCCAAATAGCAAACTCATCACCACTCAACCTGACCAACTCGGCTATGTCCCCGTGCTGCAGTTCTCTGTCTTATCTAGATCATTTGCAATTGAATGGAATAGATCCCTTTTGGACAAAGTGGATTCACCTGCTGCTGCAGTGACCACAGGTGTGATAACATCTAGAATTGGCATCTGGTGCGATCTCTCCGCTTCCACTCCAAAGAAAGTTACCTGTTTATTCCTATCATGCATTGGTTTTTGGGGTTTTCTTTGAGTAATGATGATCTCTTTAGTAGTCTGTTGGCGCCCTCTCCTGGAGGAATAGTTTGCTTGCTCTTGGACATTCTAAAAGAGAGGTCATGATAGACATTGAGCTTCTGAGCTCAATTGGGGACAGTCATGGGTGATGAATGTTTGCAACCTACTGCGAAGCCTCATACCGCAATATAAGGAACGTCAAATACTAAGAAAGGGCGGCCTATGAAAGAATTACTACTTTCAATAAGTACACTTAAACGGCTAATTGGGAATAGAAAAACTGTAAAAAGCCCTCTGAGAAAGCCCCCCTCTAACCTTTGATAGTAAGCTTTTCTGTAGTCTGCCTGTTGATGTATTTTCCGTTTGAACTGTGCACAACATGAAGAGACGGAACACTGGCGGCTTGTCACAATGCCCCCCGATGACATCACAATAGCGCTGCTGCCTAGAAAACAAGCTGCGCAGAAGAAGTTGTTCTTTGGGTGGGAGGGTGGGCTAGTGGAAGGAGGGGGCAATCTCTTTTTTTCCCGGGTGGTAGGGGGATGACAGGAGAAGGGAAGCGGGTGGTGAGAAAGGTACAGAGGGCAGGGTTTGGGGGCTGGGAAGGAAAGGGAAAAGATTAGGGTTTGGGGATGATGAAAGGGCTTTCTACGGGTAAGGATGGCAAAGGGTGGCAGTGACGGAAAGTCAGGCAACCTGTCCTGTCCGTCTTTTTGTATCGTGAATTGGAAAGACTGCAAGGGGGAGGGGAGTTGCTTGCGCCCTAAAGGAGGAGTTATTCAGATTCATTGCAGTGGGCGGCGGCTGCAAAACGCACCATTCTTCTTGTTTTGGCTCTGCAAAGCAGCCTTTTCAAGGGTTGGCTTGGGTGACAAAATGTCTTGTGTAGGCGTGGGTTTGTCTCCCTCTCGCTCTCTCTCCCTAAGATGTGTCCGGCATAGGCCAGGGTGCCACTCGAGGCCCAAACCAATTCTGGTTATCGCTTCTCGGCCTTTTGGCTAAGATCAAGTGTAGTATCTGTTCTTATCAGTTTAATATCTGATACGTCCCCTATCTGGGGACCATATATTAAATGGATTTTTAGAACAGGGAGATGGAAAAAGAGCTTGCTCTGTCCACTCCACGCATTGACCTGGTATTGCAGTACCTCCAGGAACGGTGCACCCCTTCTTAACCCAGTTTCCAAAAGCAGAACTCAATTCACCTGATTCATATTAGCCCGATTTAATGAATTGGAAGAAAGCATACGTCTTCATATGCACCTCAATTTGGCCCATTCACTTTTCACACTTCCTCCTTTTGTTTTTTATCTTTCACACTTTTGACTTTCTTTATTCATCCAAATAGCAAACTCATCACCACTCAACCTGACCAACTCGGCTATGTCCCCGTGCTGCAGTTCTCTGTCTTATCTAGATCATTTGCAATTGAATGGAATAGATCCCTTTTGGACAAAGTGGATTCACCTGCTGCTGCAGTGACCACAGGTGTGATAACATCTAGAATTGGCATCTGGTGCGATCTCTCCGCTTCCACTCCAAAGAAAGTTACCTGTTTATTCCTATCATGCATTGGTTTTTGGGGTTTTCTTTGAGTAATGATGATCTCTTTAGTAGTCTGTTGGCGCCCTCTCCTGGAGGAATAGTTTGCTTGCTCTTGGACATTCTAAAAGAGAGGTCATGATAGACATTGAGCTTCTGAGCTCAATTGGGGACAGTCATGGGTGATGAATGTTTGCAACCTACTGCGAAGCCTCATACCGCAATATAAGGAACGTCAAATACTAAGAAAGGGCGGCCTATGAAAGAATTACTACTTTCAATAAGTACACTTAAACGGCTAATTGGGAATAGAAAAACTGTAAAAAGCCCTCTGAGAAAGCCCCCCTCTAACCTTTGATAGTAAGCTTTTCTGTAGTCTGCCTGTTGATGTATTTTCCGTTTGAACTGTGCACAACATGAAGAGACGGAACACTGGCGGCTTGTCACAATGCCCCCCGATGACATCACAATAGCGCTGCTGCCTAGAAAACAAGCTGCGCAGAAGAAGTTGTTCTTTGGGTGGGAGGGTGGGCTAGTGGAAGGAGGGGGCAATCTCTTTTTTTCCCGGGTGGTAGGGGGATGACAGGAGAAGGGAAGCGGGTGGTGAGAAAGGTACAGAGGGCAGGGTTTGGGGGCTGGGAAGGAAAGGGAAAAGATTAGGGTTTGGGGATGATGAAAGGGCTTTCTACGGGTAAGGATGGCAAAGGGTGGCAGTGACGGAAAGTCAGGCAACCTGTCCTGTCCGTCTTTTTGTATCGTGAATTGGAAAGACTGCAAGGGGGAGGGGAGTTGCTTGCGCCCTAAAGGAGGAGTTATTCAGATTCATTGCAGTGGGCGGCGGCTGCAAAACGCACCATTCTTCTTGTTTTGGCTCTGCAAAGCAGCCTTTTCAAGGGTTGGCTTGGGTGACAAAATGTCTTGTGTAGGCGTGGGTTTGTCTCCCTCTCGCTCTCTCTCCCTAAGATGTGTCCGGCATAGGCCAGGGTGCCACTCGAGGCCCAAACCAATTCTGGTTATCGCTTCTCGGCCTTTTGGCTAAGATCAAGTGTAGTATCTGTTCTTATCAGTTTAATATCTGATACGTCCCCTATCTGGGGACCATATATTAAATGGATTTTTAGAACAGGGAGATGGAAAAAGAGCTTGCTCTGTCCACTCCACGCATTGACCTGGTATTGCAGTACCTCCAGGAACGGTGCACCCCTTCTTAACCCAGTTTCCAAAAGCAGAACTCAATTCACCTGATTCATATTAGCCCGATTTAATGAATTGGAAGAAAGCATACGTCTTCATATGCACCTCAATTTGGCCCATTCACTTTTCACACTTCCTCCTTTTGTTTTTTATCTTTCACACTTTTGACTTTCTTTATTCATCCAAATAGCAAACTCATCACCACTCAACCTGACCAACTCGGCTATGTCCCCGTGCTGCAGTTCTCTGTCTTATCTAGATCATTTGCAATTGAATGGAATAGATCCCTTTTGGACAAAGTGGATTCACCTGCTGCTGCAGTGACCACAGGTGTGATAACATCTAGAATTGGCATCTGGTGCGATCTCTCCGCTTCCACTCCAAAGAAAGTTACCTGTTTATTCCTATCATGCATTGGTTTTTGGGGTTTTCTTTGAGTAATGATGATCTCTTTAGTAGTCTGTTGGCGCCCTCTCCTGGAGGAATAGTTTGCTTGCTCTTGGACATTCTAAAAGAGAGGTCATGATAGACATTGAGCTTCTGAGCTCAATTGGGGACAGTCATGGGTGATGAATGTTTGCAACCTACTGCGAAGCCTCATACCGCAATATAAGGAACGTCAAATACTAAGAAAGGGCGGCCTATGAAAGAATTACTACTTTCAATAAGTACACTTAAACGGCTAATTGGGAATAGAAAAACTGTAAAAAGCCCTCTGAGAAAGCCCCCCTCTAACCTTTGATAGTAAGCTTTTCTGTAGTCTGCCTGTTGATGTATTTTCCGTTTGAACTGTGCACAACATGAAGAGACGGAACACTGGCGGCTTGTCACAATGCCCCCCGATGACATCACAATAGCGCTGCTGCCTAGAAAACAAGCTGCGCAGAAGAAGTTGTTCTTTGGGTGGGAGGGTGGGCTAGTGGAAGGAGGGGGCAATCTCTTTTTTTCCCGGGTGGTAGGGGGATGACAGGAGAAGGGAAGCGGGTGGTGAGAAAGGTACAGAGGGCAGGGTTTGGGGGCTGGGAAGGAAAGGGAAAAGATTAGGGTTTGGGGATGATGAAAGGGCTTTCTACGGGTAAGGATGGCAAAGGGTGGCAGTGACGGAAAGTCAGGCAACCTGTCCTGTCCGTCTTTTTGTATCGTGAATTGGAAAGACTGCAAGGGGGAGGGGAGTTGCTTGCGCCCTAAAGGAGGAGTTATTCAGATTCATTGCAGTGGGCGGCGGCTGCAAAACGCACCATTCTTCTTGTTTTGGCTCTGCAAAGCAGCCTTTTCAAGGGTTGGCTTGGGTGACAAAATGTCTTGTGTAGGCGTGGGTTTGTCTCCCTCTCGCTCTCTCTCCCTAAGATGTGTCCGGCATAGGCCAGGGTGCCACTCGAGGCCCAAACCAATTCTGGTTATCGCTTCTCGGCCTTTTGGCTAAGATCAAGTGTAGTATCTGTTCTTATCAGTTTAATATCTGATACGTCCCCTATCTGGGGACCATATATTAAATGGATTTTTAGAACAGGGAGATGGAAAAAGAGCTTGCTCTGTCCACTCCACGCATTGACCTGGTATTGCAGTACCTCCAGGAACGGTGCACCCCTTCTTAACCCAGTTTCCAAAAGCAGAACTCAATTCACCTGATTCATATTAGCCCGATTTAATGAATTGGAAGAAAGCATACGTCTTCATATGCACCTCAATTTGGCCCATTCACTTTTCACACTTCCTCCTTTTGTTTTTTATCTTTCACACTTTTGACTTTCTTTATTCATCCAAATAGCAAACTCATCACCACTCAACCTGACCAACTCGGCTATGTCCCCGTGCTGCAGTTCTCTGTCTTATCTAGATCATTTGCAATTGAATGGAATAGATCCCTTTTGGACAAAGTGGATTCACCTGCTGCTGCAGTGACCACAGGTGTGATAACATCTAGAATTGGCATCTGGTGCGATCTCTCCGCTTCCACTCCAAAGAAAGTTACCTGTTTATTCCTATCATGCATTGGTTTTTGGGGTTTTCTTTGAGTAATGATGATCTCTTTAGTAGTCTGTTGGCGCCCTCTCCTGGAGGAATAGTTTGCTTGCTCTTGGACATTCTAAAAGAGAGGTCATGATAGACATTGAGCTTCTGAGCTCAATTGGGGACAGTCATGGGTGATGAATGTTTGCAACCTACTGCGAAGCCTCATACCGCAATATAAGGAACGTCAAATACTAAGAAAGGGCGGCCTATGAAAGAATTACTACTTTCAATAAGTACACTTAAACGGCTAATTGGGAATAGAAAAACTGTAAAAAGCCCTCTGAGAAAGCCCCCCTCTAACCTTTGATAGTAAGCTTTTCTGTAGTCTGCCTGTTGATGTATTTTCCGTTTGAACTGTGCACAACATGAAGAGACGGAACACTGGCGGCTTGTCACAATGCCCCCCGATGACATCACAATAGCGCTGCTGCCTAGAAAACAAGCTGCGCAGAAGAAGTTGTTCTTTGGGTGGGAGGGTGGGCTAGTGGAAGGAGGGGGCAATCTCTTTTTTTCCCGGGTGGTAGGGGGATGACAGGAGAAGGGAAGCGGGTGGTGAGAAAGGTACAGAGGGCAGGGTTTGGGGGCTGGGAAGGAAAGGGAAAAGATTAGGGTTTGGGGATGATGAAAGGGCTTTCTACGGGTAAGGATGGCAAAGGGTGGCAGTGACGGAAAGTCAGGCAACCTGTCCTGTCCGTCTTTTTGTATCGTGAATTGGAAAGACTGCAAGGGGGAGGGGAGTTGCTTGCGCCCTAAAGGAGGAGTTATTCAGATTCATTGCAGTGGGCGGCGGCTGCAAAACGCACCATTCTTCTTGTTTTGGCTCTGCAAAGCAGCCTTTTCAAGGGTTGGCTTGGGTGACAAAATGTCTTGTGTAGGCGTGGGTTTGTCTCCCTCTCGCTCTCTCTCCCTAAGATGTGTCCGGCATAGGCCAGGGTGCCACTCGAGGCCCAAACCAATTCTGGTTATCGCTTCTCGGCCTTTTGGCTAAGATCAAGTGTAGTATCGCTTCTCGGCCTTTTGGCTAAGATCAAGTGTAGTATCTGTGAGGCTCGGCAGATGCAATGCACACTGGAAGGTTGCGCTTGCTAGTACTCTTGATGTATAGTATATTCATCTAGAGGAAAACATGGCCCTACCAGGATCGAGGCTATTAGACTGAGTAAGTGTGGGGGCTATGGTGCAATGTGCCCCAGGACTGACGACCCTGGAGTGAGTCTGAGCTTGCTGGCTTGGGACCCCGGCGAGCCTTGGGCTCTGTAGCACACCGTACCTTGCCCTTTCATACTTTCTGAGCATATTGCTCTATCCCGGCCTTCTGGCTAGGAAGGGAAATTTTTATAATCATGGTCGGAGGTCCGTTCAGCTTTGGGCTGAGAAACCAACACCCGGTTGGAGGTCCGGGTCAGCTTCGGCTGAGAAACCAACACCCGGTTGGAGGTCTGGGTCAGCTTCGGCTGAGAAACCAACACCCGGTTGGAGGTCCGGGTCAGCTTCGGCTGAGAAACCAACACCCGGTTGGAGGTCCGGTTAGCCTTGGGCTGAGAAACCAACACCGGTTGACGGTCCGGGCAGTTTCGGCTGCGAAACCAACAACTAGTAGCTCTCTACTCCACTTGGGTAAGATGCCTGGGTGGACGCTGGGAGCAACGACAAGGCTCAACCAGGCTTCGGCTTGGGGGAGCACCGAAGATCCCTGACCCTTGCTGTGGCCTTCTGGCTCGGAGGGACGGGGTTGATTTTTGGGGACCCTCTCCTCACGGAGGGGTCCACACGAATCCTAGCCTTTGCACTGTTTTTGGTGTGACTTCGGTCATGCATTTTTTGCGGTGCTTTGGAAAGCTTCATTAAATCAAAAATCTGTTCTTATCAGTTTAATATCTGATACGTCCCCTATCTGGGGACCATATATTAAATGGATTTTTAGAACAGGGAGATGGAAAAAGAGCTTGCTCTGTCCACTCCACGCATTGACCTGGTATTGCAGTACCTCCAGGAACGGTGCACCCCTTCTTAACCCAGTTTCCAAAAGCAGAACTCAATTCACCTGATTCATATTAGCCCGATTTAATGAATTGGAAGAAAGCATACGTCTTCATATGCACCTCAATTTGGCCCATTCACTTTTCACACTTCCTCCTTTTGTTTTTTATCTTTCACACTTTTGACTTTCTTTATTCATCCAAATAGCAAACTCATCACCACTCAACCTGACCAACTCGGCTATGTCCCCGTGCTGCAGTTCTCTGTCTTATCTAGATCATTTGCAATTGAATGGAATAGATCCCTTTTGGACAAAGTGGATTCACCTGCTGCTGCAGTGACCACAGGTGTGATAACATCTAGAATTGGCATCTGGTGCGATCTCTCCGCTTCCACTCCAAAGAAAGTTACCTGTTTATTCCTATCATGCATTGGTTTTTGGGGTTTTCTTTGAGTAATGATGATCTCTTTAGTAGTCTGTTGGCGCCCTCTCCTGGAGGAATAGTTTGCTTGCTCTTGGACATTCTAAAAGAGAGGTCATGATAGACATTGAGCTTCTGAGCTCAATTGGGGACAGTCATGGGTGATGAATGTTTGCAACCTACTGCGAAGCCTCATACCGCAATATAAGGAACGTCAAATACTAAGAAAGGGCGGCCTATGAAAGAATTACTACTTTCAATAAGTACACTTAAACGGCTAATTGGGAATAGAAAAACTGTAAAAAGCCCTCTGAGAAAGCCCCCCTCTAACCTTTGATAGTAAGCTTTTCTGTAGTCTGCCTGTTGATGTATTTTCCGTTTGAACTGTGCACAACATGAAGAGACGGAACACTGGCGGCTTGTCACAATGCCCCCCGATGACATCACAATAGCGCTGCTGCCTAGAAAACAAGCTGCGCAGAAGAAGTTGTTCTTTGGGTGGGAGGGTGGGCTAGTGGAAGGAGGGGGCAATCTCTTTTTTTCCCGGGTGGTAGGGGGATGACAGGAGAAGGGAAGCGGGTGGTGAGAAAGGTACAGAGGGCAGGGTTTGGGGGCTGGGAAGGAAAGGGAAAAGATTAGGGTTTGGGGATGATGAAAGGGCTTTCTACGGGTAAGGATGGCAAAGGGTGGCAGTGACGGAAAGTCAGGCAACCTGTCCTGTCCGTCTTTTTGTATCGTGAATTGGAAAGACTGCAAGGGGGAGGGGAGTTGCTTGCGCCCTAAAGGAGGAGTTATTCAGATTCATTGCAGTGGGCGGCGGCTGCAAAACGCACCATTCTTCTTGTTTTGGCTCTGCAAAGCAGCCTTTTCAAGGGTTGGCTTGGGTGACAAATTGTCTTGTGTAGGCGTGGGTTTGTCTCCCTCTCGCTCTCTCTCCCTAAGATGTGTCCGGCATAGGCCAGGGTGCCACTCGAGGCCCAAACCAATTCTGGTTATCGCTTCTCGGCCTTTTGGCTAAGATCAAGTGTAGTATCTGTTCTTATCAGTTTAATATCTGATACGTCCCCTATCTGGGGACCATATATTAAATGGATTTTTAGAACAGGGAGATGGAAAAAGAGCTTGCTCTGTCCACTCCACGCATTGACCTGGTATTGCAGTACCTCCAGGAACGGTGCACCCCTTCTTAACCCAGTTTCCAAAAGCAGAACTCAATTCACCTGATTCATATTAGCCCGATTTAATGAATTGGAAGAAAGCATACGTCTTCATATGCACCTCAATTTGGCCCATTCACTTTTCACACTTCCTCCTTTTGTTTTTTATCTTTCACACTTTTGACTTTCTTTATTCATCCAAATAGCAAACTCATCACCACTCAACCTGACCAACTCGGCTATGTCCCCGTGCTGCAGTTCTCTGTCTTATCTAGATCATTTGCAATTGAATGGAATAGATCCCTTTTGGACAAAGTGGATTCACCTGCTGCTGCAGTGACCACAGGTGTGATAACATCTAGAATTGGCATCTGGTGCGATCTCTCCGCTTCCACTCCAAAGAAAGTTACCTGTTTATTCCTATCATGCATTGGTTTTTGGGGTTTTCTTTGAGTAATGATGATCTCTTTAGTAGTCTGTTGGCGCCCTCTCCTGGAGGAATAGTTTGCTTGCTCTTGGACATTCTAAAAGAGAGGTCATGATAGACATTGAGCTTCTGAGCTCAATTGGGGACAGTCATGGGTGATGAATGTTTGCAACCTACTGCGAAGCCTCATACCGCAATATAAGGAACGTCAAATACTAAGAAAGGGCGGCCTATGAAAGAATTACTACTTTCAATAAGTACACTTAAACGGCTAATTGGGAATAGAAAAACTGTAAAAAGCCCTCTGAGAAAGCCCCCCTCTAACCTTTGATAGTAAGCTTTTCTGTAGTCTGCCTGTTGATGTATTTTCCGTTTGAACTGTGCACAACATGAAGAGACGGAACACTGGCGGCTTGTCACAATGCCCCCCGATGACATCACAATAGCGCTGCTGCCTAGAAAACAAGCTGCGCAGAAGAAGTTGTTCTTTGGGTGGGAGGGTGGGCTAGTGGAAGGAGGGGGCAATCTCTTTTTTTCCCGGGTGGTAGGGGGATGACAGGAGAAGGGAAGCGGGTGGTGAGAAAGGTACAGAGGGCAGGGTTTGGGGGCTGGGAAGGAAAGGGAAAAGATTAGGGTTTGGGGATGATGAAAGGGCTTTCTACGGGTAAGGATGGCAAAGGGTGGCAGTGACGGAAAGTCAGGCAACCTGTCCTGTCCGTCTTTTTGTATCGTGAATTGGAAAGACTGCAAGGGGGAGGGGAGTTGCTTGCGCCCTAAAGGAGGAGTTATTCAGATTCATTGCAGTGGGCGGCGGCTGCAAAACGCACCATTCTTCTTGTTTTGGCTCTGCAAAGCAGCCTTTTCAAGGGTTGGCTTGGGTGACAAAATGTCTTGTGTAGGCGTGGGTTTGTCTCCCTCTCGCTCTCTCTCCCTAAGATGTGTCCGGCATAGGCCAGGGTGCCACTCGAGGCCCAAACCAATTCTGGTTATCGCTTCTCGGCCTTTTGGCTAAGATCAAGTGTAGTATCTGTTCTTATCAGTTTAATATCTGATACGTCCCCTATCTGGGGACCATATATTAAATGGATTTTTAGAACAGGGAGATGGAAAAAGAGCTTGCTCTGTCCACTCCACGCATTGACCTGGTATTGCAGTACCTCCAGGAACGGTGCACCCCTTCTTAACCCAGTTTCCAAAAGCAGAACTCAATTCACCTGATTCATATTAGCCCGATTTAATGAATTGGAAGAAAGCATACGTCTTCATATGCACCTCAATTTGGCCCATTCACTTTTCACACTTCCTCCTTTTGTTTTTTATCTTTCACACTTTTGACTTTCTTTATTCATCCAAATAGCAAACTCATCACCACTCAACCTGACCAACTCGGCTATGTCCCCGTGCTGCAGTTCTCTGTCTTATCTAGATCATTTGCAATTGAATGGAATAGATCCCTTTTGGACAAAGTGGATTCACCTGCTGCTGCAGTGACCACAGGTGTGATAACATCTAGAATTGGCATCTGGTGCGATCTCTCCGCTTCCACTCCAAAGAAAGTTACCTGTTTATTCCTATCATGCATTGGTTTTTGGGGTTTTCTTTGAGTAATGATGATCTCTTTAGTAGTCTGTTGGCGCCCTCTCCTGGAGGAATAGTTTGCTTGCTCTTGGACATTCTAAAAGAGAGGTCATGATAGACATTGAGCTTCTGAGCTCAATTGGGGACAGTCATGGGTGATGAATGTTTGCAACCTACTGCGAAGCCTCATACCGCAATATAAGGAACGTCAAATACTAAGAAAGGGCGGCCTATGAAAGAATTACTACTTTCAATAAGTACACTTAAACGGCTAATTGGGAATAGAAAAACTGTAAAAAGCCCTCTGAGAAAGCCCCCCTCTAACCTTTGATAGTAAGCTTTTCTGTAGTCTGCCTGTTGATGTATTTTCCGTTTGAACTGTGCACAACATGAAGAGACGGAACACTGGCGGCTTGTCACAATGCCCCCCGATGACATCACAATAGCGCTGCTGCCTAGAAAACAAGCTGCGCAGAAGAAGTTGTTCTTTGGGTGGGAGGGTGGGCTAGTGGAAGGAGGGGGCAATCTCTTTTTTTCCCGGGTGGTAGGGGGATGACAGGAGAAGGGAAGCGGGTGGTGAGAAAGGTACAGAGGGCAGGGTTTGGGGGCTGGGAAGGAAAGGGAAAAGATTAGGGTTTGGGGATGATGAAAGGGCTTTCTACGGGTAAGGATGGCAAAGGGTGGCAGTGACGGAAAGTCAGGCAACCTGTCCTGTCCGTCTTTTTGTATCGTGAATTGGAAAGACTGCAAGGGGGAGGGGAGTTGCTTGCGCCCTAAAGGAGGAGTTATTCAGATTCATTGCAGTGGGCGGCGGCTGCAAAACGCACCATTCTTCTTGTTTTGGCTCTGCAAAGCAGCCTTTTCAAGGGTTGGCTTGGGTGACAAAATGTCTTGTGTAGGCGTGGGTTTGTCTCCCTCTCGCTCTCTCTCCCTAAGATGTGTCCGGCATAGGCCAGGGTGCCACTCGAGGCCCAAACCAATTCTGGTTATCGCTTCTCGGCCTTTTGGCTAAGATCAAGTGTAGTATCTGTTCTTATCAGTTTAATATCTGATACGTCCCCTATCTGGGGACCATATATTAAATGGATTTTTAGAACAGGGAGATGGAAAAAGAGCTTGCTCTGTCCACTCCACGCATTGACCTGGTATTGCAGTACCTCCAGGAACGGTGCACCCCTTCTTAACCCAGTTTCCAAAAGCAGAACTCAATTCACCTGATTCATATTAGCCCGATTTAATGAATTGGAAGAAAGCATACGTCTTCATATGCACCTCAATTTGGCCCATTCACTTTTCACACTTCCTCCTTTTGTTTTTTATCTTTCACACTTTTGACTTTCTTTATTCATCCAAATAGCAAACTCATCACCACTCAACCTGACCAACTCGGCTATGTCCCCGTGCTGCAGTTCTCTGTCTTATCTAGATCATTTGCAATTGAATGGAATAGATCCCTTTTGGACAAAGTGGATTCACCTGCTGCTGCAGTGACCACAGGTGTGATAACATCTAGAATTGGCATCTGGTGCGATCTCTCCGCTTCCACTCCAAAGAAAGTTACCTGTTTATTCCTATCATGCATTGGTTTTTGGGGTTTTCTTTGAGTAATGATGATCTCTTTAGTAGTCTGTTGGCGCCCTCTCCTGGAGGAATAGTTTGCTTGCTCTTGGACATTCTAAAAGAGAGGTCATGATAGACATTGAGCTTCTGAGCTCAATTGGGGACAGTCATGGGTGATGAATGTTTGCAACCTACTGCGAAGCCTCATACCGCAATATAAGGAACGTCAAATACTAAGAAAGGGCGGCCTATGAAAGAATTACTACTTTCAATAAGTACACTTAAACGGCTAATTGGGAATAGAAAAACTGTAAAAAGCCCTCTGAGAAAGCCCCCCTCTAACCTTTGATAGTAAGCTTTTCTGTAGTCTGCCTGTTGATGTATTTTCCGTTTGAACTGTGCACAACATGAAGAGACGGAACACTGGCGGCTTGTCACAATGCCCCCCGATGACATCACAATAGCGCTGCTGCCTAGAAAACAAGCTGCGCAGAAGAAGTTGTTCTTTGGGTGGGAGGGTGGGCTAGTGGAAGGAGGGGGCAATCTCTTTTTTTCCCGGGTGGTAGGGGGATGACAGGAGAAGGGAAGCGGGTGGTGAGAAAGGTACAGAGGGCAGGGTTTGGGGGCTGGGAAGGAAAGGGAAAAGATTAGGGTTTGGGGATGATGAAAGGGCTTTCTACGGGTAAGGATGGCAAAGGGTGGCAGTGACGGAAAGTCAGGCAACCTGTCCTGTCCGTCTTTTTGTATCGTGAATTGGAAAGACTGCAAGGGGGAGGGGAGTTGCTTGCGCCCTAAAGGAGGAGTTATTCAGATTCATTGCAGTGGGCGGCGGCTGCAAAACGCACCATTCTTCTTGTTTTGGCTCTGCAAAGCAGCCTTTTCAAGGGTTGGCTTGGGTGACAAAATGTCTTGTGTAGGCGTGGGTTTGTCTCCCTCTCGCTCTCTCTCCCTAAGATGTGTCCGGCATAGGCCAGGGTGCCACTCGAGGCCCAAACCAATTCTGGTTATCGCTTCTCGGCCTTTTGGCTAAGATCAAGTGTAGTATCTGTTCTTATCAGTTTAATATCTGATACGTCCCCTATCTGGGGACCATATATTAAATGGATTTTTAGAACAGGGAGATGGAAAAAGAGCTTGCTCTGTCCACTCCACGCATTGACCTGGTATTGCAGTACCTCCAGGAACGGTGCACCCCTTCTTAACCCAGTTTCCAAAAGCAGAACTCAATTCACCTGATTCATATTAGCCCGATTTAATGAATTGGAAGAAAGCATACGTCTTCATATGCACCTCAATTTGGCCCATTCACTTTTCACACTTCCTCCTTTTGTTTTTTATCTTTCACACTTTTGACTTTCTTTATTCATCCAAATAGCAAACTCATCACCACTCAACCTGACCAACTCGGCTATGTCCCCGTGCTGCAGTTCTCTGTCTTATCTAGATCATTTGCAATTGAATGGAATAGATCCCTTTTGGACAAAGTGGATTCACCTGCTGCTGCAGTGACCACAGGTGTGATAACATCTAGAATTGGCATCTGGTGCGATCTCTCCGCTTCCACTCCAAAGAAAGTTACCTGTTTATTCCTATCATGCATTGGTTTTTGGGGTTTTCTTTGAGTAATGATGATCTCTTTAGTAGTCTGTTGGCGCCCTCTCCTGGAGGAATAGTTTGCTTGCTCTTGGACATTCTAAAAGAGAGGTCATGATAGACATTGAGCTTCTGAGCTCAATTGGGGACAGTCATGGGTGATGAATGTTTGCAACCTACTGCGAAGCCTCATACCGCAATATAAGGAACGTCAAATACTAAGAAAGGGCGGCCTATGAAAGAATTACTACTTTCAATAAGTACACTTAAACGGCTAATTGGGAATAGAAAAACTGTAAAAAGCCCTCTGAGAAAGCCCCCCTCTAACCTTTGATAGTAAGCTTTTCTGTAGTCTGCCTGTTGATGTATTTTCCGTTTGAACTGTGCACAACATGAAGAGACGGAACACTGGCGGCTTGTCACAATGCCCCCCGATGACATCACAATAGCGCTGCTGCCTAGAAAACAAGCTGCGCAGAAGAAGTTGTTCTTTGGGTGGGAGGGTGGGCTAGTGGAAGGAGGGGGCAATCTCTTTTTTTCCCGGGTGGTAGGGGGATGACAGGAGAAGGGAAGCGGGTGGTGAGAAAGGTACAGAGGGCAGGGTTTGGGGGCTGGGAAGGAAAGGGAAAAGATTAGGGTTTGGGGATGATGAAAGGGCTTTCTACGGGTAAGGATGGCAAAGGGTGGCAGTGACGGAAAGTCAGGCAACCTGTCCTGTCCGTCTTTTTGTATCGTGAATTGGAAAGACTGCAAGGGGGAGGGGAGTTGCTTGCGCCCTAAAGGAGGAGTTATTCAGATTCATTGCAGTGGGCGGCGGCTGCAAAACGCACCATTCTTCTTGTTTTGGCTCTGCAAAGCAGCCTTTTCAAGGGTTGGCTTGGGTGACAAAATGTCTTGTGTAGGCGTGGGTTTGTCTCCCTCTCGCTCTCTCTCCCTAAGATGTGTCCGGCATAGGCCAGGGTGCCACTCGAGGCCCAAACCAATTCTGGTTATCGCTTCTCGGCCTTTTGGCTAAGATCAAGTGTAGTATCTGTTCTTATCAGTTTAATATCTGATACGTCCCCTATCTGGGGACCATATATTAAATGGATTTTTAGAACAGGGAGATGGAAAAAGAGCTTGCTCTGTCCACTCCACGCATTGACCTGGTATTGCAGTACCTCCAGGAACGGTGCACCCCTTCTTAACCCAGTTTCCAAAAGCAGAACTCAATTCACCTGATTCATATTAGCCCGATTTAATGAATTGGAAGAAAGCATACGTCTTCATATGCACCTCAATTTGGCCCATTCACTTTTCACACTTCCTCCTTTTGTTTTTTATCTTTCACACTTTTGACTTTCTTTATTCATCCAAATAGCAAACTCATCACCACTCAACCTGACCAACTCGGCTATGTCCCCGTGCTGCAGTTCTCTGTCTTATCTAGATCATTTGCAATTGAATGGAATAGATCCCTTTTGGACAAAGTGGATTCACCTGCTGCTGCAGTGACCACAGGTGTGATAACATCTAGAATTGGCATCTGGTGCGATCTCTCCGCTTCCACTCCAAAGAAAGTTACCTGTTTATTCCTATCATGCATTGGTTTTTGGGGTTTTCTTTGAGTAATGATGATCTCTTTAGTAGTCTGTTGGCGCCCTCTCCTGGAGGAATAGTTTGCTTGCTCTTGGACATTCTAAAAGAGAGGTCATGATAGACATTGAGCTTCTGAGCTCAATTGGGGACAGTCATGGGTGATGAATGTTTGCAACCTACTGCGAAGCCTCATACCGCAATATAAGGAACGTCAAATACTAAGAAAGGGCGGCCTATGAAAGAATTACTACTTTCAATAAGTACACTTAAACGGCTAATTGGGAATAGAAAAACTGTAAAAAGCCCTCTGAGAAAGCCCCCCTCTAACCTTTGATAGTAAGCTTTTCTGTAGTCTGCCTGTTGATGTATTTTCCGTTTGAACTGTGCACAACATGAAGAGACGGAACACTGGCGGCTTGTCACAATGCCCCCCGATGACATCACAATAGCGCTGCTGCCTAGAAAACAAGCTGCGCAGAAGAAGTTGTTCTTTGGGTGGGAGGGTGGGCTAGTGGAAGGAGGGGGCAATCTCTTTTTTTCCCGGGTGGTAGGGGGATGACAGGAGAAGGGAAGCGGGTGGTGAGAAAGGTACAGAGGGCAGGGTTTGGGGGCTGGGAAGGAAAGGGAAAAGATTAGGGTTTGGGGATGATGAAAGGGCTTTCTACGGGTAAGGATGGCAAAGGGTGGCAGTGACGGAAAGTCAGGCAACCTGTCCTGTCCGTCTTTTTGTATCGTGAATTGGAAAGACTGCAAGGGGGAGGGGAGTTGCTTGCGCCCTAAAGGAGGAGTTATTCAGATTCATTGCAGTGGGCGGCGGCTGCAAAACGCACCATTCTTCTTGTTTTGGCTCTGCAAAGCAGCCTTTTCAAGGGTTGGCTTGGGTGACAAAATGTCTTGTGTAGGCGTGGGTTTGTCTCCCTCTCGCTCTCTCTCCCTAAGATGTGTCCGGCATAGGCCAGGGTGCCACTCGAGGCCCAAACCAATTCTGGTTATCGCTTCTCGGCCTTTTGGCTAAGATCAAGTGTAGTATCTGTTCTTATCAGTTTAATATCTGATACGTCCCCTATCTGGGGACCATATATTAAATGGATTTTTAGAACAGGGAGATGGAAAAAGAGCTTGCTCTGTCCACTCCACGCATTGACCTGGTATTGCAGTACCTCCAGGAACGGTGCACCCCTTCTTAACCCAGTTTCCAAAAGCAGAACTCAATTCACCTGATTCATATTAGCCCGATTTAATGAATTGGAAGAAAGCATACGTCTTCATATGCACCTCAATTTGGCCCATTCACTTTTCACACTTCCTCCTTTTGTTTTTTATCTTTCACACTTTTGACTTTCTTTATTCATCCAAATAGCAAACTCATCACCACTCAACCTGACCAACTCGGCTATGTCCCCGTGCTGCAGTTCTCTGTCTTATCTAGATCATTTGCAATTGAATGGAATAGATCCCTTTTGGACAAAGTGGATTCACCTGCTGCTGCAGTGACCACAGGTGTGATAACATCTAGAATTGGCATCTGGTGCGATCTCTCCGCTTCCACTCCAAAGAAAGTTACCTGTTTATTCCTATCATGCATTGGTTTTTGGGGTTTTCTTTGAGTAATGATGATCTCTTTAGTAGTCTGTTGGCGCCCTCTCCTGGAGGAATAGTTTGCTTGCTCTTGGACATTCTAAAAGAGAGGTCATGATAGACATTGAGCTTCTGAGCTCAATTGGGGACAGTCATGGGTGATGAATGTTTGCAACCTACTGCGAAGCCTCATACCGCAATATAAGGAACGTCAAATACTAAGAAAGGGCGGCCTATGAAAGAATTACTACTTTCAATAAGTACACTTAAACGGCTAATTGGGAATAGAAAAACTGTAAAAAGCCCTCTGAGAAAGCCCCCCTCTAACCTTTGATAGTAAGCTTTTCTGTAGTCTGCCTGTTGATGTATTTTCCGTTTGAACTGTGCACAACATGAAGAGACGGAACACTGGCGGCTTGTCACAATGCCCCCCGATGACATCACAATAGCGCTGCTGCCTAGAAAACAAGCTGCGCAGAAGAAGTTGTTCTTTGGGTGGGAGGGTGGGCTAGTGGAAGGAGGGGGCAATCTCTTTTTTTCCCGGGTGGTAGGGGGATGACAGGAGAAGGGAAGCGGGTGGTGAGAAAGGTACAGAGGGCAGGGTTTGGGGGCTGGGAAGGAAAGGGAAAAGATTAGGGTTTGGGGATGATGAAAGGGCTTTCTACGGGTAAGGATGGCAAAGGGTGGCAGTGACGGAAAGTCAGGCAACCTGTCCTGTCCGTCTTTTTGTATCGTGAATTGGAAAGACTGCAAGGGGGAGGGGAGTTGCTTGCGCCCTAAAGGAGGAGTTATTCAGATTCATTGCAGTGGGCGGCGGCTGCAAAACGCACCATTCTTCTTGTTTTGGCTCTGCAAAGCAGCCTTTTCAAGGGTTGGCTTGGGTGACAAAATGTCTTGTGTAGGCGTGGGTTTGTCTCCCTCTCGCTCTCTCTCCCTAAGATGTGTCCGGCATAGGCCAGGGTGCCACTCGAGGCCCAAACCAATTCTGGTTATCGCTTCTCGGCCTTTTGGCTAAGATCAAGTGTAGTATCTGTTCTTATCAGTTTAATATCTGATACGTCCCCTATCTGGGGACCATATATTAAATGGATTTTTAGAACAGGGAGATGGAAAAAGAGCTTGCTCTGTCCACTCCACGCATTGACCTGGTATTGCAGTACCTCCAGGAACGGTGCACCCCTTCTTAACCCAGTTTCCAAAAGCAGAACTCAATTCACCTGATTCATATTAGCCCGATTTAATGAATTGGAAGAAAGCATACGTCTTCATATGCACCTCAATTTGGCCCATTCACTTTTCACACTTCCTCCTTTTGTTTTTTATCTTTCACACTTTTGACTTTCTTTATTCATCCAAATAGCAAACTCATCACCACTCAACCTGACCAACTCGGCTATGTCCCCGTGCTGCAGTTCTCTGTCTTATCTAGATCATTTGCAATTGAATGGAATAGATCCCTTTTGGACAAAGTGGATTCACCTGCTGCTGCAGTGACCACAGGTGTGATAACATCTAGAATTGGCATCTGGTGCGATCTCTCCGCTTCCACTCCAAAGAAAGTTACCTGTTTATTCCTATCATGCATTGGTTTTTGGGGTTTTCTTTGAGTAATGATGATCTCTTTAGTAGTCTGTTGGCGCCCTCTCCTGGAGGAATAGTTTGCTTGCTCTTGGACATTCTAAAAGAGAGGTCATGATAGACATTGAGCTTCTGAGCTCAATTGGGGACAGTCATGGGTGATGAATGTTTGCAACCTACTGCGAAGCCTCATACCGCAATATAAGGAACGTCAAATACTAAGAAAGGGCGGCCTATGAAAGAATTACTACTTTCAATAAGTACACTTAAACGGCTAATTGGGAATAGAAAAACTGTAAAAAGCCCTCTGAGAAAGCCCCCCTCTAACCTTTGATAGTAAGCTTTTCTGTAGTCTGCCTGTTGATGTATTTTCCGTTTGAACTGTGCACAACATGAAGAGACGGAACACTGGCGGCTTGTCACAATGCCCCCCGATGACATCACAATAGCGCTGCTGCCTAGAAAACAAGCTGCGCAGAAGAAGTTGTTCTTTGGGTGGGAGGGTGGGCTAGTGGAAGGAGGGGGCAATCTCTTTTTTTCCCGGGTGGTAGGGGGATGACAGGAGAAGGGAAGCGGGTGGTGAGAAAGGTACAGAGGGCAGGGTTTGGGGGCTGGGAAGGAAAGGGAAAAGATTAGGGTTTGGGGATGATGAAACGGCTTTCTACGGGTAAGGATGGCAAAGGGTGGCAGTGACGGAAAGTCAGGCAACCTGTCCTGTCCGTCTTTTTGTATCGTGAATTGGAAAGACTGCAAGGGGGAGGGGAGTTGCTTGCGCCCTAAAGGAGGAGTTATTCAGATTCATTGCAGTGGGCAGCGGCT
This sequence comes from Anomaloglossus baeobatrachus, assembly GCF_048569485.1. Lineage (NCBI taxonomy): Eukaryota > Metazoa > Chordata > Amphibia > Anura > Aromobatidae > Anomaloglossus > Anomaloglossus baeobatrachus. The sequence goes on from NW_027442309.1 coordinate 26,179, forward strand.
GCAAAACGCACCATTCTTCTTGTTTTGGCTCTGCAAAGCAGCCTTTTCAAGGGTTGGCTTGGGTGACAAAATGTCTTGTGTAGGCGTGGGTTTGTCTCCCTCTCGCTCTCTCTCCCTAAGATGTGTCCGGCATAGGCCAGGGTGCCACTCGAGGCCCAAACCAATTCTGGTTATCGCTTCTCGGCCTTTTGGCTAAGATCAAGTGTAGTATCTGTTCTTATCAGTTTAATATCTGATACGTCCCCTATCTGGGGACCATATATTAAATGGATTTTTAGAACAGGGAGATGGAAAAAGAGCTTGCTCTGTCCACTCCACGCATTGACCTGGTATTGCAGTACCTCCAGGAACGGTGCACCCCTTCTTAACCCAGTTTCCAAAAGCAGAACTCAATTCACCTGATTCATATTAGCCCGATTTAATGAATTGGAAGAAAGCATACGTCTTCATATGCACCTCAATTTGGCCCATTCACTTTTCACACTTCCTCCTTTTGTTTTTTATCTTTCACACTTTTGACTTTCTTTATTCATCCAAATAGCAAACTCATCACCACTCAACCTGACCAACTCGGCTATGTCCCCGTGCTGCAGTTCTCTGTCTTATCTAGATCATTTGCAATTGAATGGAATAGATCCCTTTTGGACAAAGTGGATTCACCTGCTGCTGCAGTGACCACAGGTGTGATAACATCTAGAATTGGCATCTGGTGCGATCTCTCCGCTTCCACTCCAAAGAAAGTTACCTGTTTATTCCTATCATGCATTGGTTTTTGGGGTTTTCTTTGAGTAATGATGATCTCTTTAGTAGTCTGTTGGCGCCCTCTCCTGGAGGAATAGTTTGCTTGCTCTTGGACATTCTAAAAGAGAGGTCATGATAGACATTGAGCTTCTGAGCTCAATTGGGGACAGTCATGGGTGATGAATGTTTGCAACCTACTGCGAAGCCTCATACCGCAATATAAGGAACGTCAAATACTAAGAAAGGGCGGCCTATGAAAGAATTACTACTTTCAATAAGTACACTTAAACGGCTAATTGGGAATAGAAAAACTGTAAAAAGCCCTCTGAGAAAGCCCCCCTCTAACCTTTGATAGTAAGCTTTTCTGTAGTCTGCCTGTTGATGTATTTTCCGTTTGAACTGTGCACAACATGAAGAGACGGAACACTGGCGGCTTGTCACAATGCCCCCCGATGACATCACAATAGCGCTGCTGCCTAGAAAACAAGCTGCGCAGAAGAAGTTGTTCTTTGGGTGGGAGGGTGGGCTAGTGGAAGGAGGGGGCAATCTCTTTTTTTCCCGGGTGGTAGGGGGATGACAGGAGAAGGGAAGCGGGTGGTGAGAAAGGTACAGAGGGCAGGGTTTGGGGGCTGGGAAGGAAAGGGAAAAGATTAGGGTTTGGGGATGATGAAAGGGCTTTCTACGGGTAAGGATGGCAAAGGGTGGCAGTGACGGAAAGTCAGGCAACCTGTCCTGTCCGTCTTTTTGTATCGTGAATTGGAAAGACTGCAAGGGGGAGGGGAGTTGCTTGCGCCCTAAAGGAGGAGTTATTCAGATTCATTGCAGTGGGCGGCGGCTGCAAAACGCACCATTCTTCTTGTTTTGGCTCTGCAAAGCAGCCTTTTCAAGGGTTGGCTTGGGTGACAAAATGTCTTGTGTAGGCGTGGGTTTGTCTCCCTCTCGCTCTCTCTCCCTAAGATGTGTCCGGCATAGGCCAGGGTGCCACTCGAGGCCCAAACCAATTCTGGTTATCGCTTCTCGGCCTTTTGGCTAAGATCAAGTGTAGTATCTGTTCTTATCAGTTTAATATCTGATACGTCCCCTATCTGGGGACCATATATTAAATGGATTTTTAGAACAGGGAGATGGAAAAAGAGCTTGCTCTGTCCACTCCACGCATTGACCTGGTATTGCAGTACCTCCAGGAACGGTGCACCCCTTCTTAACCCAGTTTCCAAAAGCAGAACTCAATTCACCTGATTCATATTAGCCCGATTTAATGAATTGGAAGAAAGCATACGTCTTCATATGCACCTCAATTTGGCCCATTCACTTTTCACACTTCCTCCTTTTGTTTTTTATCTTTCACACTTTTGACTTTCTTTATTCATCCAAATAGCAAACTCATCACCACTCAACCTGACCAACTCGGCTATGTCCCCGTGCTGCAGTTCTCTGTCTTATCTAGATCATTTGCAATTGAATGGAATAGATCCCTTTTGGACAAAGTGGATTCACCTGCTGCTGCAGTGACCACAGGTGTGATAACATCTAGAATTGGCATCTGGTGCGATCTCTCCGCTTCCACTCCAAAGAAAGTTACCTGTTTATTCCTATCATGCATTGGTTTTTGGGGTTTTCTTTGAGTAATGATGATCTCTTTAGTAGTCTGTTGGCGCCCTCTCCTGGAGGAATAGTTTGCTTGCTCTTGGACATTCTAAAAGAGAGGTCATGATAGACATTGAGCTTCTGAGCTCAATTGGGGACAGTCATGGGTGATGAATGTTTGCAACCTACTGCGAAGCCTCATACCGCAATATAAGGAACGTCAAATACTAAGAAAGGGCGGCCTATGAAAGAATTACTACTTTCAATAAGTACACTTAAACGGCTAATTGGGAATAGAAAAACTGTAAAAAGCCCTCTGAGAAAGCCCCCCTCTAACCTTTGATAGTAAGCTTTTCTGTAGTCTGCCTGTTGATGTATTTTCCGTTTGAACTGTGCACAACATGAAGAGACGGAACACTGGCGGCTTGTCACAATGCCCCCCGATGACATCACAATAGCGCTGCTGCCTAGAAAACAAGCTGCGCAGAAGAAGTTGTTCTTTGGGTGGGAGGGTGGGCTAGTGGAAGGAGGGGGCAATCTCTTTTTTTCCCGGGTGGTAGGGGGATGACAGGAGAAGGGAAGCGGGTGGTGAGAAAGGTACAGAGGGCAGGGTTTGGGGGCTGGGAAGGAAAGGGAAAAGATTAGGGTTTGGGGATGATGAAACGGCTTTCTACGGGTAAGGATGGCAAAGGGTGGCAGTGACGGAAAGTCAGGCAACCTGTCCTGTCCGTCTTTTTGTATCGTGAATTGGAAAGACTGCAAGGGGGAGGGGAGTTGCTTGCGCCCTAAAGGAGGAGTTATTCAGATTCATTGCAGTGGGCAGCGGCTGCAAAACGCACCATTCTTCTTGTTTTGGCTCTGCAAAGCAGCCTTTTCAAGGGTTGGCTTGGGTGACAAAATGTCTTGTGTAGGCGTGGGTTTGTCTCCCTCTCGCTCTCTCTCCCTAAGATGTGTCCGGCATAGGCCAGGGTGCCACTCGAGGCCCAAACCAATTCTGGTTATCGCTTCTCGGCCTTTTGGCTAAGATCAAGTGTAGTATCTGTTCTTATCAGTTTAATATCTGATACGTCCCCTATCTGGGGACCATATATTAAATGGATTTTTAGAACAGGGAGATGGAAAAAGAGCTTGCTCTGTCCACTCCACGCATTGACCTGGTATTGCAGTACCTCCAGGAACGGTGCACCCCTTCTTAACCCAGTTTCCAAAAGCAGAACTCAATTCACCTGATTCATATTAGCCCGATTTAATGAATTGGAAGAAAGCATACGTCTTCATATGCACCTCAATTTGGCCCATTCACTTTTCACACTTCCTCCTTTTGTTTTTTATCTTTCACACTTTTGACTTTCTTTATTCATCCAAATAGCAAACTCATCACCACTCAACCTGACCAACTCGGCTATGTCCCCGTGCTGCAGTTCTCTGTCTTATCTAGATCATTTGCAATTGAATGGAATAGATCCCTTTTGGACAAAGTGGATTCACCTGCTGCTGCAGTGACCACAGGTGTGATAACATCTAGAATTGGCATCTGGTGCGATCTCTCCGCTTCCACTCCAAAGAAAGTTACCTGTTTATTCCTATCATGCATTGGTTTTTGGGGTTTTCTTTGAGTAATGATGATCTCTTTAGTAGTCTGTTGGCGCCCTCTCCTGGAGGAATAGTTTGCTTGCTCTTGGACATTCTAAAAGAGAGGTCATGATAGACATTGAGCTTCTGAGCTCAATTGGGGACAGTCATGGGTGATGAATGTTTGCAACCTACTGCGAAGCCTCATACCGCAATATAAGGAACGTCAAATACTAAGAAAGGGCGGCCTATGAAAGAATTACTACTTTCAATAAGTACACTTAAACGGCTAATTGGGAATAGAAAAACTGTAAAAAGCCCTCTGAGAAAGCCCCCCTCTAACCTTTGATAGTAAGCTTTTCTGTAGTCTGCCTGTTGATGTATTTTCCGTTTGAACTGTGCACAACATGAAGAGACGGAACACTGGCGGCTTGTCACAATGCCCCCCGATGACATCACAATAGCGCTGCTGCCTAGAAAACAAGCTGCGCAGAAGAAGTTGTTCTTTGGGTGGGAGGGTGGGCTAGTGGAAGGAGGGGGCAATCTCTTTTTTTCCCGGGTGGTAGGGGGATGACAGGAGAAGGGAAGCGGGTGGTGAGAAAGGTACAGAGGGCAGGGTTTGGGGGCTGGGAAGGAAAGGGAAAAGATTAGGGTTTGGGGATGATGAAAGGGCTTTCTACGGGTAAGGATGGCAAAGGGTGGCAGTGACGGAAAGTCAGGCAACCTGTCCTGTCCGTCTTTTTGTATCGTGAATTGGAAAGACTGCAAGGGGGAGGGGAGTTGCTTGCGCCCTAAAGGAGGAGTTATTCAGATTCATTGCAGTGGGCGGCGGCTGCAAAACGCACCATTCTTCTTGTTTTGGCTCTGCAAAGCAGCCTTTTCAAGGGTTGGCTTGGGTGACAAAATGTCTTGTGTAGGCGTGGGTTTGTCTCCCTCTCGCTCTCTCTCCCTAAGATGTGTCCGGCATAGGCCAGGGTGCCACTCGAGGCCCAAACCAATTCTGGTTATCGCTTCTCGGCCTTTTGGCTAAGATCAAGTGTAGTATCTGTTCTTATCAGTTTAATATCTGATACGTCCCCTATCTGGGGACCATATATTAAATGGATTTTTAGAACAGGGAGATGGAAAAAGAGCTTGCTCTGTCCACTCCACGCATTGACCTGGTATTGCAGTACCTCCAGGAACGGTGCACCCCTTCTTAACCCAGTTTCCAAAAGCAGAACTCAATTCACCTGATTCATATTAGCCCGATTTAATGAATTGGAAGAAAGCATACGTCTTCATATGCACCTCAATTTGGCCCATTCACTTTTCACACTTCCTCCTTTTGTTTTTTATCTTTCACACTTTTGACTTTCTTTATTCATCCAAATAGCAAACTCATCACCACTCAACCTGACCAACTCGGCTATGTCCCCGTGCTGCAGTTCTCTGTCTTATCTAGATCATTTGCAATTGAATGGAATAGATCCCTTTTGGACAAAGTGGATTCACCTGCTGCTGCAGTGACCACAGGTGTGATAACATCTAGAATTGGCATCTGGTGCGATCTCTCCGCTTCCACTCCAAAGAAAGTTACCTGTTTATTCCTATCATGCATTGGTTTTTGGGGTTTTCTTTGAGTAATGATGATCTCTTTAGTAGTCTGTTGGCGCCCTCTCCTGGAGGAATAGTTTGCTTGCTCTTGGACATTCTAAAAGAGAGGTCATGATAGACATTGAGCTTCTGAGCTCAATTGGGGACAGTCATGGGTGATGAATGTTTGCAACCTACTGCGAAGCCTCATACCGCAATATAAGGAACGTCAAATACTAAGAAAGGGCGGCCTATGAAAGAATTACTACTTTCAATAAGTACACTTAAACGGCTAATTGGGAATAGAAAAACTGTAAAAAGCCCTCTGAGAAAGCCCCCCTCTAACCTTTGATAGTAAGCTTTTCTGTAGTCTGCCTGTTGATGTATTTTCCGTTTGAACTGTGCACAACATGAAGAGACGGAACACTGGCGGCTTGTCACAATGCCCCCCGATGACATCACAATAGCGCTGCTGCCTAGAAAACAAGCTGCGCAGAAGAAGTTGTTCTTTGGGTGGGAGGGTGGGCTAGTGGAAGGAGGGGGCAATCTCTTTTTTTCCCGGGTGGTAGGGGGATGACAGGAGAAGGGAAGCGGGTGGTGAGAAAGGTACAGAGGGCAGGGTTTGGGGGCTGGGAAGGAAAGGGAAAAGATTAGGGTTTGGGGATGATGAAAGGGCTTTCTACGGGTAAGGATGGCAAAGGGTGGCAGTGACGGAAAGTCAGGCAACCTGTCCTGTCCGTCTTTTTGTATCGTGAATTGGAAAGACTGCAAGGGGGAGGGGAGTTGCTTGCGCCCTAAAGGAGGAGTTATTCAGATTCATTGCAGTGGGCGGCGGCTGCAAAACGCACCATTCTTCTTGTTTTGGCTCTGCAAAGCAGCCTTTTCAAGGGTTGGCTTGGGTGACAAAATGTCTTGTGTAGGCGTGGGTTTGTCTCCCTCTCGCTCTCTCTCCCTAAGATGTGTCCGGCATAGGCCAGGGTGCCACTCGAGGCCCAAACCAATTCTGGTTATCGCTTCTCGGCCTTTTGGCTAAGATCAAGTGTAGTATCTGTTCTTATCAGTTTAATATCTGATACGTCCCCTATCTGGGGACCATATATTAAATGGATTTTTAGAACAGGGAGATGGAAAAAGAGCTTGCTCTGTCCACTCCACGCATTGACCTGGTATTGCAGTACCTCCAGGAACGGTGCACCCCTTCTTAACCCAGTTTCCAAAAGCAGAACTCAATTCACCTGATTCATATTAGCCCGATTTAATGAATTGGAAGAAAGCATACGTCTTCATATGCACCTCAATTTGGCCCATTCACTTTTCACACTTCCTCCTTTTGTTTTTTATCTTTCACACTTTTGACTTTCTTTATTCATCCAAATAGCAAACTCATCACCACTCAACCTGACCAACTCGGCTATGTCCCCGTGCTGCAGTTCTCTGTCTTATCTAGATCATTTGCAATTGAATGGAATAGATCCCTTTTGGACAAAGTGGATTCACCTGCTGCTGCAGTGACCACAGGTGTGATAACATCTAGAATTGGCATCTGGTGCGATCTCTCCGCTTCCACTCCAAAGAAAGTTACCTGTTTATTCCTATCATGCATTGGTTTTTGGGGTTTTCTTTGAGTAATGATGATCTCTTTAGTAGTCTGTTGGCGCCCTCTCCTGGAGGAATAGTTTGCTTGCTCTTGGACATTCTAAAAGAGAGGTCATGATAGACATTGAGCTTCTGAGCTCAATTGGGGACAGTCATGGGTGATGAATGTTTGCAACCTACTGCGAAGCCTCATACCGCAATATAAGGAACGTCAAATACTAAGAAAGGGCGGCCTATGAAAGAATTACTACTTTCAATAAGTACACTTAAACGGCTAATTGGGAATAGAAAAACTGTAAAAAGCCCTCTGAGAAAGCCCCCCTCTAACCTTTGATAGTAAGCTTTTCTGTAGTCTGCCTGTTGATGTATTTTCCGTTTGAACTGTGCACAACATGAAGAGACGGAACACTGGCGGCTTGTCACAATGCCCCCCGATGACATCACAATAGCGCTGCTGCCTAGAAAACAAGCTGCGCAGAAGAAGTTGTTCTTTGGGTGGGAGGGTGGGCTAGTGGAAGGAGGGGGCAATCTCTTTTTTTCCCGGGTGGTAGGGGGATGACAGGAGAAGGGAAGCGGGTGGTGAGAAAGGTACAGAGGGCAGGGTTTGGGGGCTGGGAAGGAAAGGGAAAAGATTAGGGTTTGGGGATGATGAAAGGGCTTTCTACGGGTAAGGATGGCAAAGGGTGGCAGTGACGGAAAGTCAGGCAACCTGTCCTGTCCGTCTTTTTGTATCGTGAATTGGAAAGACTGCAAGGGGGAGGGGAGTTGCTTGCGCCCTAAAGGAGGAGTTATTCAGATTCATTGCAGTGGGCGGCGGCTGCAAAACGCACCATTCTTCTTGTTTTGGCTCTGCAAAGCAGCCTTTTCAAGGGTTGGCTTGGGTGACAAAATGTCTTGTGTAGGCGTGGGTTTGTCTCCCTCTCGCTCTCTCTCCCTAAGATGTGTCCGGCATAGGCCAGGGTGCCACTCGAGGCCCAAACCAATTCTGGTTATCGCTTCTCGGCCTTTTGGCTAAGATCAAGTGTAGTATCTGTTCTTATCAGTTTAATATCTGATACGTCCCCTATCTGGGGACCATATATTAAATGGATTTTTAGAACAGGGAGATGGAAAAAGAGCTTGCTCTGTCCACTCCACGCATTGACCTGGTATTGCAGTACCTCCAGGAACGGTGCACCCCTTCTTAACCCAGTTTCCAAAAGCAGAACTCAATTCACCTGATTCATATTAGCCCGATTTAATGAATTGGAAGAAAGCATACGTCTTCATATGCACCTCAATTTGGCCCATTCACTTTTCACACTTCCTCCTTTTGTTTTTTATCTTTCACACTTTTGACTTTCTTTATTCATCCAAATAGCAAACTCATCACCACTCAACCTGACCAACTCGGCTATGTCCCCGTGCTGCAGTTCTCTGTCTTATCTAGATCATTTGCAATTGAATGGAATAGATCCCTTTTGGACAAAGTGGATTCACCTGCTGCTGCAGTGACCACAGGTGTGATAACATCTAGAATTGGCATCTGGTGCGATCTCTCCGCTTCCACTCCAAAGAAAGTTACCTGTTTATTCCTATCATGCATTGGTTTTTGGGGTTTTCTTTGAGTAATGATGATCTCTTTAGTAGTCTGTTGGCGCCCTCTCCTGGAGGAATAGTTTGCTTGCTCTTGGACATTCTAAAAGAGAGGTCATGATAGACATTGAGCTTCTGAGCTCAATTGGGGACAGTCATGGGTGATGAATGTTTGCAACCTACTGCGAAGCCTCATACCGCAATATAAGGAACGTCAAATACTAAGAAAGGGCGGCCTATGAAAGAATTACTACTTTCAATAAGTACACTTAAACGGCTAATTGGGAATAGAAAAACTGTAAAAAGCCCTCTGAGAAAGCCCCCCTCTAACCTTTGATAGTAAGCTTTTCTGTAGTCTGCCTGTTGATGTATTTTCCGTTTGAACTGTGCACAACATGAAGAGACGGAACACTGGCGGCTTGTCACAATGCCCCCCGATGACATCACAATAGCGCTGCTGCCTAGAAAACAAGCTGCGCAGAAGAAGTTGTTCTTTGGGTGGGAGGGTGGGCTAGTGGAAGGAGGGGGCAATCTCTTTTTTTCCCGGGTGGTAGGGGGATGACAGGAGAAGGGAAGCGGGTGGTGAGAAAGGTACAGAGGGCAGGGTTTGGGGGCTGGGAAGGAAAGGGAAAAGATTAGGGTTTGGGGATGATGAAAGGGCTTTCTACGGGTAAGGATGGCAAAGGGTGGCAGTGACGGAAAGTCAGGCAACCTGTCCTGTCCGTCTTTTTGTATCGTGAATTGGAAAGACTGCAAGGGGGAGGGGAGTTGCTTGCGCCCTAAAGGAGGAGTTATTCAGATTCATTGCAGTGGGCGGCGGCTGCAAAACGCACCATTCTTCTTGTTTTGGCTCTGCAAAGCAGCCTTTTCAAGGGTTGGCTTGGGTGACAAAATGTCTTGTGTAGGCGTGGGTTTGTCTCCCTCTCGCTCTCTCTCCCTAAGATGTGTCCGGCATAGGCCAGGGTGCCACTCGAGGCCCAAACCAATTCTGGTTATCGCTTCTCGGCCTTTTGGCTAAGATCAAGTGTAGTATCTGTTCTTATCAGTTTAATATCTGATACGTCCCCTATCTGGGGACCATATATTAAATGGATTTTTAGAACAGGGAGATGGAAAAAGAGCTTGCTCTGTCCACTCCACGCATTGACCTGGTATTGCAGTACCTCCAGGAACGGTGCACCCCTTCTTAACCCAGTTTCCAAAAGCAGAACTCAATTCACCTGATTCATATTAGCCCGATTTAATGAATTGGAAGAAAGCATACGTCTTCATATGCACCTCAATTTGGCCCATTCACTTTTCACACTTCCTCCTTTTGTTTTTTATCTTTCACACTTTTGACTTTCTTTATTCATCCAAATAGCAAACTCATCACCACTCAACCTGACCAACTCGGCTATGTCCCCGTGCTGCAGTTCTCTGTCTTATCTAGATCATTTGCAATTGAATGGAATAGATCCCTTTTGGACAAAGTGGATTCACCTGCTGCTGCAGTGACCACAGGTGTGATAACATCTAGAATTGGCATCTGGTGCGATCTCTCCGCTTCCACTCCAAAGAAAGTTACCTGTTTATTCCTATCATGCATTGGTTTTTGGGGTTTTCTTTGAGTAATGATGATCTCTTTAGTAGTCTGTTGGCGCCCTCTCCTGGAGGAATAGTTTGCTTGCTCTTGGACATTCTAAAAGAGAGGTCATGATAGACATTGAGCTTCTGAGCTCAATTGGGGACAGTCATGGGTGATGAATGTTTGCAACCTACTGCGAAGCCTCATACCGCAATATAAGGAACGTCAAATACTAAGAAAGGGCGGCCTATGAAAGAATTACTACTTTCAATAAGTACACTTAAACGGCTAATTGGGAATAGAAAAACTGTAAAAAGCCCTCTGAGAAAGCCCCCCTCTAACCTTTGATAGTAAGCTTTTCTGTAGTCTGCCTGTTGATGTATTTTCCGTTTGAACTGTGCACAACATGAAGAGACGGAACACTGGCGGCTTGTCACAATGCCCCCCGATGACATCACAATAGCGCTGCTGCCTAGAAAACAAGCTGCGCAGAAGAAGTTGTTCTTTGGGTGGGAGGGTGGGCTAGTGGAAGGAGGGGGCAATCTCTTTTTTTCCCGGGTGGTAGGGGGATGACAGGAGAAGGGAAGCGGGTGGTGAGAAAGGTACAGAGGGCAGGGTTTGGGGGCTGGGAAGGAAAGGGAAAAGATTAGGGTTTGGGGATGATGAAAGGGCTTTCTACGGGTAAGGATGGCAAAGGGTGGCAGTGACGGAAAGTCAGGCAACCTGTCCTGTCCGTCTTTTTGTATCGTGAATTGGAAAGACTGCAAGGGGGAGGGGAGTTGCTTGCGCCCTAAAGGAGGAGTTATTCAGATTCATTGCAGTGGGCGGCGGCTGCAAAACGCACCATTCTTCTTGTTTTGGCTCTGCAAAGCAGCCTTTTCAAGGGTTGGCTTGGGTGACAAAATGTCTTGTGTAGGCGTGGGTTTGTCTCCCTCTCGCTCTCTCTCCCTAAGATGTGTCCGGCATAGGCCAGGGTGCCACTCGAGGCCCAAACCAATTCTGGTTATCGCTTCTCGGCCTTTTGGCTAAGATCAAGTGTAGTATCTGTTCTTATCAGTTTAATATCTGATACGTCCCCTATCTGGGGACCATATATTAAATGGATTTTTAGAACAGGGAGATGGAAAAAGAGCTTGCTCTGTCCACTCCACGCATTGACCTGGTATTGCAGTACCTCCAGGAACGGTGCACCCCTTCTTAACCCAGTTTCCAAAAGCAGAACTCAATTCACCTGATTCATATTAGCCCGATTTAATGAATTGGAAGAAAGCATACGTCTTCATATGCACCTCAATTTGGCCCATTCACTTTTCACACTTCCTCCTTTTGTTTTTTATCTTTCACACTTTTGACTTTCTTTATTCATCCAAATAGCAAACTCATCACCACTCAACCTGACCAACTCGGCTATGTCCCCGTGCTGCAGTTCTCTGTCTTATCTAGATCATTTGCAATTGAATGGAATAGATCCCTTTTGGACAAAGTGGATTCACCTGCTGCTGCAGTGACCACAGGTGTGATAACATCTAGAATTGGCATCTGGTGCGATCTCTCCGCTTCCACTCCAAAGAAAGTTACCTGTTTATTCCTATCATGCATTGGTTTTTGGGGTTTTCTTTGAGTAATGATGATCTCTTTAGTAGTCTGTTGGCGCCCTCTCCTGGAGGAATAGTTTGCTTGCTCTTGGACATTCTAAAAGAGAGGTCATGATAGACATTGAGCTTCTGAGCTCAATTGGGGACAGTCATGGGTGATGAATGTTTGCAACCTACTGCGAAGCCTCATACCGCAATATAAGGAACGTCAAATACTAAGAAAGGGCGGCCTATGAAAGAATTACTACTTTCAATAAGTACACTTAAACGGCTAATTGGGAATAGAAAAACTGTAAAAAGCCCTCTGAGAAAGCCCCCCTCTAACCTTTGATAGTAAGCTTTTCTGTAGTCTGCCTGTTGATGTATTTTCCGTTTGAACTGTGCACAACATGAAGAGACGGAACACTGGCGGCTTGTCACAATGCCCCCCGATGACATCACAATAGCGCTGCTGCCTAGAAAACAAGCTGCGCAGAAGAAGTTGTTCTTTGGGTGGGAGGGTGGGCTAGTGGAAGGAGGGGGCAATCTCTTTTTTTCCCGGGTGGTAGGGGGATGACAGGAGAAGGGAAGCGGGTGGTGAGAAAGGTACAGAGGGCAGGGTTTGGGGGCTGGGAAGGAAAGGGAAAAGATTAGGGTTTGGGGATGATGAAAGGGCTTTCTACGGGTAAGGATGGCAAAGGGTGGCAGTGACGGAAAGTCAGGCAACCTGTCCTGTCCGTCTTTTTGTATCGTGAATTGGAAAGACTGCAAGGGGGAGGGGAGTTGCTTGCGCCCTAAAGGAGGAGTTATTCAGATTCATTGCAGTGGGCGGCGGCTGCAAAACGCACCATTCTTCTTGTTTTGGCTCTGCAAAGCAGCCTTTTCAAGGGTTGGCTTGGGTGACAAAATGTCTTGTGTAGGCGTGGGTTTGTCTCCCTCTCGCTCTCTCTCCCTAAGATGTGTCCGGCATAGGCCAGGGTGCCACTCGAGGCCCAAACCAATTCTGGTTATCGCTTCTCGGCCTTTTGGCTAAGATCAAGTGTAGTATCTGTTCTTATCAGTTTAATATCTGATACGTCCCCTATCTGGGGACCATATATTAAATGGATTTTTAGAACAGGGAGATGGAAAAAGAGCTTGCTCTGTCCACTCCACGCATTGACCTGGTATTGCAGTACCTCCAGGAACGGTGCACCCCTTCTTAACCCAGTTTCCAAAAGCAGAACTCAATTCACCTGATTCATATTAGCCCGATTTAATGAATTGGAAGAAAGCATACGTCTTCATATGCACCTCAATTTGGCCCATTCACGTTTCACACTTCCTCCTTTTGTTTTTTATCTTTCACACTTTTGACTTTCTTTATTCATCCAAATAGCAAACTCATCACCACTCAACCTGACCAACTCGGCTATGTCCCCGTGCTGCAGTTCTCTGTCTTATCTAGATCATTTGCAATTGAATGGAATAGATCCCTTTTGGACAAAGTGGATTCACCTGCTGCTGCAGTGACCACAGGTGTGATAACATCTAGAATTGGCATCTGGTGCGATCTCTCCGCTTCCACTCCAAAGAAAGTTACCTGTTTATTCCTATCATGCATTGGTTTTTGGGGTTTTCTTTGAGTAATGATGATCTCTTTAGTAGTCTGTTGGCGCCCTCTCCTGGAGGAATAGTTTGCTTGCTCTTGGACATTCTAAAAGAGAGGTCATGATAGACATTGAGCTTCTGAGCTCAATTGGGGACAGTCATGGGTGATGAATGTTTGCAACCTACTGCGAAGCCTCATACCGCAATATAAGGAACGTCAAATACTAAGAAAGGGCGGCCTATGAAAGAATTACTACTTTCAATAAGTACACTTAAACGGCTAATTGGGAATAGAAAAACTGTAAAAAGCCCTCTGAGAAAGCCCCCCTCTAACCTTTGATAGTAAGCTTTTCTGTAGTCTGCCTGTTGATGTATTTTCCGTTTGAACTGTGCACAACATGAAGAGACGGAACACTGGCGGCTTGTCACAATGCCCCCCGATGACATCACAATAGCGCTGCTGCCTAGAAAACAAGCTGCGCAGAAGAAGTTGTTCTTTGGGTGGGAGGGTGGGCTAGTGGAAGGAGGGGGCAATCTCTTTTTTTCCCGGGTGGTAGGGGGATGACAGGAGAAGGGAAGCGGGTGGTGAGAAAGGTACAGAGGGCAGGGTTTGGGGGCTGGGAAGGAAAGGGAAAAGATTAGGGTTTGGGGATGATGAAAGGGCTTTCTACGGGTAAGGATGGCAAAGGGTGGCAGTGACGGAAAGTCAGGCAACCTGTCCTGTCCGTCTTTTTGTATCGTGAATTGGAAAGACTGCAAGGGGGAGGGGAGTTGCTTGCGCCCTAAAGGAGGAGTTATTCAGATTCATTGCAGTGGGCGGCGGCTGCAAAACGCACCATTCTTCTTGTTTTGGCTCTGCAAAGCAGCCTTTTCAAGGGTTGGCTTGGGTGACAAAATGTCTTGTGTAGGCGTGGGTTTGTCTCCCTCTCGCTCTCTCTCCCTAAGATGTGTCCGGCATAGGCCAGGGTGCCACTCGAGGCCCAAACCAATTCTGGTTATCGCTTCTCGGCCTTTTGGCTAAGATCAAGTGTAGTATCTGTTCTTATCAGTTTAATATCTGATACGTCCCCTATCTGGGGACCATATATTAAATGGATTTTTAGAACAGGGAGATGGAAAAAGAGCTTGCTCTGTCCACTCCACGCATTGACCTGGTATTGCAGTACCTCCAGGAACGGTGCACCCCTTCTTAACCCAGTTTCCAAAAGCAGAACTCAATTCACCTGATTCATATTAGCCCGATTTAATGAATTGGAAGAAAGCATACGTCTTCATATGCACCTCAATTTGGCCCATTCACTTTTCACACTTCCTCCTTTTGTTTTTTATCTTTCACACTTTTGACTTTCTTTATTCATCCAAATAGCAAACTCATCACCACTCAACCTGACCAACTCGGCTATGTCCCCGTGCTGCAGTTCTCTGTCTTATCTAGATCATTTGCAATTGAATGGAATAGATCCCTTTTGGACAAAGTGGATTCACCTGCTGCTGCAGTGACCACAGGTGTGATAACATCTAGAATTGGCATCTGGTGCGATCTCTCCGCTTCCACTCCAAAGAAAGTTACCTGTTTATTCCTATCATGCATTGGTTTTTGGGGTTTTCTTTGAGTAATGATGATCTCTTTAGTAGTCTGTTGGCGCCCTCTCCTGGAGGAATAGTTTGCTTGCTCTTGGACATTCTAAAAGAGAGGTCATGATAGACATTGAGCTTCTGAGCTCAATTGGGGACAGTCATGGGTGATGAATGTTTGCAACCTACTGCGAAGCCTCATACCGCAATATAAGGAACGTCAAATACTAAGAAAGGGCGGCCTATGAAAGAATTACTACTTTCAATAAGTACACTTAAACGGCTAATTGGGAATAGAAAAACTGTAAAAAGCCCTCTGAGAAAGCCCCCCTCTAACCTTTGATAGTAAGCTTTTCTGTAGTCTGCCTGTTGATGTATTTTCCGTTTGAACTGTGCACAACATGAAGAGACGGAACACTGGCGGCTTGTCACAATGCCCCCCGATGACATCACAATAGCGCTGCTGCCTAGAAAACAAGCTGCGCAGAAGAAGTTGTTCTTTGGGTGGGAGGGTGGGCTAGTGGAAGGAGGGGGCAATCTCTTTTTTTCCCGGGTGGTAGGGGGATGACAGGAGAAGGGAAGCGGGTGGTGAGAAAGGTACAGAGGGCAGGGTTTGGGGGCTGGGAAGGAAAGGGAAAAGATTAGGGTTTGGGGATGATGAAAGGGCTTTCTACGGGTAAGGATGGCAAAGGGTGGCAGTGACGGAAAGTCAGGCAACCTGTCCTGTCCGTCTTTTTGTATCGTGAATTGGAAAGACTGCAAGGGGGAGGGGAGTTGCTTGCGCCCTAAAGGAGGAGTTATTCAGATTCATTGCAGTGGGCGGCGGCTGCAAAACGCACCATTCTTCTTGTTTTGGCTCTGCAAAGCAGCCTTTTCAAGGGTTGGCTTGGGTGACAAAATGTCTTGTGTAGGCGTGGGTTTGTCTCCCTCTCGCTCTCTCTCCCTAAGATGTGTCCGGCATAGGCCAGGGTGCCACTCGAGGCCCAAACCAATTCTGGTTATCGCTTCTCGGCCTTTTGGCTAAGATCAAGTGTAGTATCTGTTCTTATCAGTTTAATATCTGATACGTCCCCTATCTGGGGACCATATATTAAATGGATTTTTAGAACAGGGAGATGGAAAAAGAGCTTGCTCTGTCCACTCCACGCATTGACCTGGTATTGCAGTACCTCCAGGAACGGTGCACCCCTTCTTAACCCAGTTTCCAAAAGCAGAACTCAATTCACCTGATTCATATTAGCCCGATTTAATGAATTGGAAGAAAGCATACGTCTTCATATGCACCTCAATTTGGCCCATTCACTTTTCACACTTCCTCCTTTTGTTTTTTATCTTTCACACTTTTGACTTTCTTTATTCATCCAAATAGCAAACTCATCACCACTCAACCTGACCAACTCGGCTATGTCCCCGTGCTGCAGTTCTCTGTCTTATCTAGATCATTTGCAATTGAATGGAATAGATCCCTTTTGGACAAAGTGGATTCACCTGCTGCTGCAGTGACCACAGGTGTGATAACATCTAGAATTGGCATCTGGTGCGATCTCTCCGCTTCCACTCCAAAGAAAGTTACCTGTTTATTCCTATCATGCATTGGTTTTTGGGGTTTTCTTTGAGTAATGATGATCTCTTTAGTAGTCTGTTGGCGCCCTCTCCTGGAGGAATAGTTTGCTTGCTCTTGGACATTCTAAAAGAGAGGTCATGATAGACATTGAGCTTCTGAGCTCAATTGGGGACAGTCATGGGTGATGAATGTTTGCAACCTACTGCGAAGCCTCATACCGCAATATAAGGAACGTCAAATACTAAGAAAGGGCGGCCTATGAAAGAATTACTACTTTCAATAAGTACACTTAAACGGCTAATTGGGAATAGAAAAACTGTAAAAAGCCCTCTGAGAAAGCCCCCCTCTAACCTTTGATAGTAAGCTTTTCTGTAGTCTGCCTGTTGATGTATTTTCCGTTTGAACTGTGCACAACATGAAGAGACGGAACACTGGCGGCTTGTCACAATGCCCCCCGATGACATCACAATAGCGCTGCTGCCTAGAAAACAAGCTGCGCAGAAGAAGTTGTTCTTTGGGTGGGAGGGTGGGCTAGTGGAAGGAGGGGGCAATCTCTTTTTTTCCCGGGTGGTAGGGGGATGACAGGAGAAGGGAAGCGGGTGGTGAGAAAGGTACAGAGGGCAGGGTTTGGGGGCTGGGAAGGAAAGGGAAAAGATTAGGGTTTGGGGATGATGAAAGGGCTTTCTACGGGTAAGGATGGCAAAGGGTGGCAGTGACGGAAAGTCAGGCAACCTGTCCTGTCCGTCTTTTTGTATCGTGAATTGGAAAGACTGCAAGGGGGAGGGGAGTTGCTTGCGCCCTAAAGGAGGAGTTATTCAGATTCATTGCAGTGGGCGGCGGCTGCAAAACGCACCATTCTTCTTGTTTTGGCTCTGCAAAGCAGCCTTTTCAAGGGTTGGCTTGGGTGACAAAATGTCTTGTGTAGGCGTGGGTTTGTCTCCCTCTCGCTCTCTCTCCCTAAGATGTGTCCGGCATAGGCCAGGGTGCCACTCGAGGCCCAAACCAATTCTGGTTATCGCTTCTCGGCCTTTTGGCTAAGATCAAGTGTAGTATCTGTTCTTATCAGTTTAATATCTGATACGTCCCCTATCTGGGGACCATATATTAAATGGATTTTTAGAACAGGGAGATGGAAAAAGAGCTTGCTCTGTCCACTCCACGCATTGACCTGGTATTGCAGTACCTCCAGGAACGGTGCACCCCTTCTTAACCCAGTTTCCAAAAGCAGAACTCAATTCACCTGATTCATATTAGCCCGATTTAATGAATTGGAAGAAAGCATACGTCTTCATATGCACCTCAATTTGGCCCATTCACTTTTCACACTTCCTCCTTTTGTTTTTTATCTTTCACACTTTTGACTTTCTTTATTCATCCAAATAGCAAACTCATCACCACTCAACCTGACCAACTCGGCTATGTCCCCGTGCTGCAGTTCTCTGTCTTATCTAGATCATTTGCAATTGAATGGAATAGATCCCTTTTGGACAAAGTGGATTCACCTGCTGCTGCAGTGACCACAGGTGTGATAACATCTAGAATTGGCATCTGGTGCGATCTCTCCGCTTCCACTCCAAAGAAAGTTACCTGTTTATTCCTATCATGCATTGGTTTTTGGGGTTTTCTTTGAGTAATGATGATCTCTTTAGTAGTCTGTTGGCGCCCTCTCCTGGAGGAATAGTTTGCTTGCTCTTGGACATTCTAAAAGAGAGGTCATGATAGACATTGAGCTTCTGAGCTCAATTGGGGACAGTCATGGGTGATGAATGTTTGCAACCTACTGCGAAGCCTCATACCGCAATATAAGGAACGTCAAATACTAAGAAAGGGCGGCCTATGAAAGAATTACTACTTTCAATAAGTACACTTAAACGGCTAATTGGGAATAGAAAAACTGTAAAAAGCCCTCTGAGAAAGCCCCCCTCTAACCTTTGATAGTAAGCTTTTCTGTAGTCTGCCTGTTGATGTATTTTCCGTTTGAACTGTGCACAACATGAAGAGACGGAACACTGGCGGCTTGTCACAATGCCCCCCGATGACATCACAATAGCGCTGCTGCCTAGAAAACAAGCTGCGCAGAAGAAGTTGTTCTTTGGGTGGGAGGGTGGGCTAGTGGAAGGAGGGGGCAATCTCTTTTTTTCCCGGGTGGTAGGGGGATGACAGGAGAAGGGAAGCGGGTGGTGAGAAAGGTACAGAGGGCAGGGTTTGGGGGCTGGGAAGGAAAGGGAAAAGATTAGGGTTTGGGGATGATGAAAGGGCTTTCTACGGGTAAGGATGGCAAAGGGTGGCAGTGACGGAAAGTCAGGCAACCTGTCCTGTCCGTCTTTTTGTATCGTGAATTGGAAAGACTGCAAGGGGGAGGGGAGTTGCTTGCGCCCTAAAGGAGGAGTTATTCAGATTCATTGCAGTGGGCGGCGGCTGCAAAACGCACCATTCTTCTTGTTTTGGCTCTGCAAAGCAGCCTTTTCAAGGGTTGGCTTGGGTGACAAAATGTCTTGTGTAGGCGTGGGTTTGTCTCCCTCTCGCTCTCTCTCCCTAAGATGTGTCCGGCATAGGCCAGGGTGCCACTCGAGGCCCAAACCAATTCTGGTTATCGCTTCTCGGCCTTTTGGCTAAGATCAAGTGTAGTATCTGTTCTTATCAGTTTAATATCTGATACGTCCCCTATCTGGGGACCATATATTAAATGGATTTTTAGAACAGGGAGATGGAAAAAGAGCTTGCTCTGTCCACTCCACGCATTGACCTGGTATTGCAGTACCTCCAGGAACGGTGCACCCCTTCTTAACCCAGTTTCCAAAAGCAGAACTCAATTCACCTGATTCATATTAGCCCGATTTAATGAATTGGAAGAAAGCATACGTCTTCATATGCACCTCAATTTGGCCCATTCACTTTTCACACTTCCTCCTTTTGTTTTTTATCTTTCACACTTTTGACTTTCTTTATTCATCCAAATAGCAAACTCATCACCACTCAACCTGACCAACTCGGCTATGTCCCCGTGCTGCAGTTCTCTGTCTTATCTAGATCATTTGCAATTGAATGGAATAGATCCCTTTTGGACAAAGTGGATTCACCTGCTGCTGCAGTGACCACAGGTGTGATAACATCTAGAATTGGCATCTGGTGCGATCTCTCCGCTTCCACTCCAAAGAAAGTTACCTGTTTATTCCTATCATGCATTGGTTTTTGGGGTTTTCTTTGAGTAATGATGATCTCTTTAGTAGTCTGTTGGCGCCCTCTCCTGGAGGAATAGTTTGCTTGCTCTTGGACATTCTAAAAGAGAGGTCATGATAGACATTGAGCTTCTGAGCTCAATTGGGGACAGTCATGGGTGATGAATGTTTGCAACCTACTGCGAAGCCTCATACCGCAATATAAGGAACGTCAAATACTAAGAAAGGGCGGCCTATGAAAGAATTACTACTTTCAATAAGTACACTTAAACGGCTAATTGGGAATAGAAAAACTGTAAAAAGCCCTCTGAGAAAGCCCCCCTCTAACCTTTGATAGTAAGCTTTTCTGTAGTCTGCCTGTTGATGTATTTTCCGTTTGAACTGTGCACAACATGAAGAGACGGAACACTGGCGGCTTGTCACAATGCCCCCCGATGACATCACAATAGCGCTGCTGCCTAGAAAACAAGCTGCGCAGAAGAAGTTGTTCTTTGGGTGGGAGGGTGGGCTAGTGGAAGGAGGGGGCAATCTCTTTTTTTCCCGGGTGGTAGGGGGATGACAGGAGAAGGGAAGCGGGTGGTGAGAAAGGTACAGAGGGCAGGGTTTGGGGGCTGGGAAGGAAAGGGAAAAGATTAGGGTTTGGGGATGATGAAAGGGCTTTCTACGGGTAAGGATGGCAAAGGGTGGCAGTGACGGAAAGTCAGGCAACCTGTCCTGTCCGTCTTTTTGTATCGTGAATTGGAAAGACTGCAAGGGGGAGGGGAGTTGCTTGCGCCCTAAAGGAGGAGTTATTCAGATTCATTGCAGTGGGCGGCGGCTGCAAAACGCACCATTCTTCTTGTTTTGGCTCTGCAAAGCAGCCTTTTCAAGGGTTGGCTTGGGTGACAAAATGTCTTGTGTAGGCGTGGGTTTGTCTCCCTCTCGCTCTCTCTCCCTAAGATGTGTCCGGCATAGGCCAGGGTGCCACTCGAGGCCCAAACCAATTCTGGTTATCGCTTCTCGGCCTTTTGGCTAAGATCAAGTGTAGTATCTGTTCTTATCAGTTTAATATCTGATACGTCCCCTATCTGGGGACCATATATTAAATGGATTTTTAGAACAGGGAGATGGAAAAAGAGCTTGCTCTGTCCACTCCACGCATTGACCTGGTATTGCAGTACCTCCAGGAACGGTGCACCCCTTCTTAACCCAGTTTCCAAAAGCAGAACTCAATTCACCTGATTCATATTAGCCCGATTTAATGAATTGGAAGAAAGCATACGTCTTCATATGCACCTCAATTTGGCCCATTCACTTTTCACACTTCCTCCTTTTGTTTTTTATCTTTCACACTTTTGACTTTCTTTATTCATCCAAATAGCAAACTCATCACCACTCAACCTGACCAACTCGGCTATGTCCCCGTGCTGCAGTTCTCTGTCTTATCTAGATCATTTGCAATTGAATGGAATAGATCCCTTTTGGACAAAGTGGATTCACCTGCTGCTGCAGTGACCACAGGTGTGATAACATCTAGAATTGGCATCTGGTGCGATCTCTCCGCTTCCACTCCAAAGAAAGTTACCTGTTTATTCCTATCATGCATTGGTTTTTGGGGTTTTCTTTGAGTAATGATGATCTCTTTAGTAGTCTGTTGGCGCCCTCTCCTGGAGGAATAGTTTGCTTGCTCTTGGACATTCTAAAAGAGAGGTCATGATAGACATTGAGCTTCTGAGCTCAATTGGGGACAGTCATGGGTGATGAATGTTTGCAACCTACTGCGAAGCCTCATACCGCAATATAAGGAACGTCAAATACTAAGAAAGGGCGGCCTATGAAAGAATTACTACTTTCAATAAGTACACTTAAACGGCTAATTGGGAATAGAAAAACTGTAAAAAGCCCTCTGAGAAAGCCCCCCTCTAACCTTTGATAGTAAGCTTTTCTGTAGTCTGCCTGTTGATGTATTTTCCGTTTGAACTGTGCACAACATGAAGAGACGGAACACTGGCGGCTTGTCACAATGCCCCCCGATGACATCACAATAGCGCTGCTGCCTAGAAAACAAGCTGCGCAGAAGAAGTTGTTCTTTGGGTGGGAGGGTGGGCTAGTGGAAGGAGGGGGCAATCTCTTTTTTTCCCGGGTGGTAGGGGGATGACAGGAGAAGGGAAGCGGGTGGTGAGAAAGGTACAGAGGGCAGGGTTTGGGGGCTGGGAAGGAAAGGGAAAAGATTAGGGTTTGGGGATGATGAAAGGGCTTTCTACGGGTAAGGATGGCAAAGGGTGGCAGTGACGGAAAGTCAGGCAACCTGTCCTGTCCGTCTTTTTGTATCGTGAATTGGAAAGACTGCAAGGGGGAGGGGAGTTGCTTGCGCCCTAAAGGAGGAGTTATTCAGATTCATTGCAGTGGGCGGCGGCTGCAAAACGCACCATTCTTCTTGTTTTGGCTCTGCAAAGCAGCCTTTTCAAGGGTTGGCTTGGGTGACAAAATGTCTTGTGTAGGCGTGGGTTTGTCTCCCTCTCGCTCTCTCTCCCTAAGATGTGTCCGGCATAGGCCAGGGTGCCACTCGAGGCCCAAACCAATTCTGGTTATCGCTTCTCGGCCTTTTGGCTAAGATCAAGTGTAGTATCTGTTCTTATCAGTTTAATATCTGATACGTCCCCTATCTGGGGACCATATATTAAATGGATTTTTAGAACAGGGAGATGGAAAAAGAGCTTGCTCTGTCCACTCCACGCATTGACCTGGTATTGCAGTACCTCCAGGAACGGTGCACCCCTTCTTAACCCAGTTTCCAAAAGCAGAACTCAATTCACCTGATTCATATTAGCCCGATTTAATGAATTGGAAGAAAGCATACGTCTTCATATGCACCTCAATTTGGCCCATTCACTTTTCACACTTCCTCCTTTTGTTTTTTATCTTTCACACTTTTGACTTTCTTTATTCATCCAAATAGCAAACTCATCACCACTCAACCTGACCAACTCGGCTATGTCCCCGTGCTGCAGTTCTCTGTCTTATCTAGATCATTTGCAATTGAATGGAATAGATCCCTTTTGGACAAAGTGGATTCACCTGCTGCTGCAGTGACCACAGGTGTGATAACATCTAGAATTGGCATCTGGTGCGATCTCTCCGCTTCCACTCCAAAGAAAGTTACCTGTTTATTCCTATCATGCATTGGTTTTTGGGGTTTTCTTTGAGTAATGATGATCTCTTTAGTAGTCTGTTGGCGCCCTCTCCTGGAGGAATAGTTTGCTTGCTCTTGGACATTCTAAAAGAGAGGTCATGATAGACATTGAGCTTCTGAGCTCAATTGGGGACAGTCATGGGTGATGAATGTTTGCAACCTACTGCGAAGCCTCATACCGCAATATAAGGAACGTCAAATACTAAGAAAGGGCGGCCTATGAAAGAATTACTACTTTCAATAAGTACACTTAAACGGCTAATTGGGAATAGAAAAACTGTAAAAAGCCCTCTGAGAAAGCCCCCCTCTAACCTTTGATAGTAAGCTTTTCTGTAGTCTGCCTGTTGATGTATTTTCCGTTTGAACTGTGCACAACATGAAGAGACGGAACACTGGCGGCTTGTCACAATGCCCCCCGATGACATCACAATAGCGCTGCTGCCTAGAAAACAAGCTGCGCAGAAGAAGTTGTTCTTTGGGTGGGAGGGTGGGCTAGTGGAAGGAGGGGGCAATCTCTTTTTTTCCCGGGTGGTAGGGGGATGACAGGAGAAGGGAAGCGGGTGGTGAGAAAGGTACAGAGGGCAGGGTTTGGGGGCTGGGAAGGAAAGGGAAAAGATTAGGGTTTGGGGATGATGAAAGGGCTTTCTACGGGTAAGGATGGCAAAGGGTGGCAGTGACGGAAAGTCAGGCAACCTGTCCTGTCCGTCTTTTTGTATCGTGAATTGGAAAGACTGCAAGGGGGAGGGGAGTTGCTTGCGCCCTAAAGGAGGAGTTATTCAGATTCATTGCAGTGGGCGGCGGCTGCAAAACGCACCATTCTTCTTGTTTTGGCTCTGCAAAGCAGCCTTTTCAAGGGTTGGCTTGGGTGACAAAATGTCTTGTGTAGGCGTGGGTTTGTCTCCCTCTCGCTCTCTCTCCCTAAGATGTGTCCGGCATAGGCCAGGGTGCCACTCGAGGCCCAAACCAATTCTGGTTATCGCTTCTCGGCCTTTTGGCTAAGATCAAGTGTAGTATCTGTTCTTATCAGTTTAATATCTGATACGTCCCCTATCTGGGGACCATATATTAAATGGATTTTTAGAACAGGGAGATGGAAAAAGAGCTTGCTCTGTCCACTCCACGCATTGACCTGGTATTGCAGTACCTCCAGGAACGGTGCACCCCTTCTTAACCCAGTTTCCAAAAGCAGAACTCAATTCACCTGATTCATATTAGCCCGATTTAATGAATTGGAAGAAAGCATACGTCTTCATATGCACCTCAATTTGGCCCATTCACTTTTCACACTTCCTCCTTTTGTTTTTTATCTTTCACACTTTTGACTTTCTTTATTCATCCAAATAGCAAACTCATCACCACTCAACCTGACCAACTCGGCTATGTCCCCGTGCTGCAGTTCTCTGTCTTATCTAGATCATTTGCAATTGAATGGAATAGATCCCTTTTGGACAAAGTGGATTCACCTGCTGCTGCAGTGACCACAGGTGTGATAACATCTAGAATTGGCATCTGGTGCGATCTCTCCGCTTCCACTCCAAAGAAAGTTACCTGTTTATTCCTATCATGCATTGGTTTTTGGGGTTTTCTTTGAGTAATGATGATCTCTTTAGTAGTCTGTTGGCGCCCTCTCCTGGAGGAATAGTTTGCTTGCTCTTGGACATTCTAAAAGAGAGGTCATGATAGACATTGAGCTTCTGAGCTCAATTGGGGACAGTCATGGGTGATGAATGTTTGCAACCTACTGCGAAGCCTCATACCGCAATATAAGGAACGTCAAATACTAAGAAAGGGCGGCCTATGAAAGAATTACTACTTTCAATAAGTACACTTAAACGGCTAATTGGGAATAGAAAAACTGTAAAAAGCCCTCTGAGAAAGCCCCCCTCTAACCTTTGATAGTAAGCTTTTCTGTAGTCTGCCTGTTGATGTATTTTCCGTTTGAACTGTGCACAACATGAAGAGACGGAACACTGGCGGCTTGTCACAATGCCCCCCGATGACATCACAATAGCGCTGCTGCCTAGAAAACAAGCTGCGCAGAAGAAGTTGTTCTTTGGGTGGGAGGGTGGGCTAGTGGAAGGAGGGGGCAATCTCTTTTTTTCCCGGGTGGTAGGGGGATGACAGGAGAAGGGAAGCGGGTGGTGAGAAAGGTACAGAGGGCAGGGTTTGGGGGCTGGGAAGGAAAGGGAAAAGATTAGGGTTTGGGGATGATGAAAGGGCTTTCTACGGGTAAGGATGGCAAAGGGTGGCAGTGACGGAAAGTCAGGCAACCTGTCCTGTCCGTCTTTTTGTATCGTGAATTGGAAAGACTGCAAGGGGGAGGGGAGTTGCTTGCGCCCTAAAGGAGGAGTTATTCAGATTCATTGCAGTGGGCGGCGGCTGCAAAACGCACCATTCTTCTTGTTTTGGCTCTGCAAAGCAGCCTTTTCAAGGGTTGGCTTGGGTGACAAAATGTCTTGTGTAGGCGTGGGTTTGTCTCCCTCTCGCTCTCTCTCCCTAAGATGTGTCCGGCATAGGCCAGGGTGCCACTCGAGGCCCAAACCAATTCTGGTTATCGCTTCTCGGCCTTTTGGCTAAGATCAAGTGTAGTATCTGTTCTTATCAGAACAAACTGAGCTAGCTACACTTGACGAGATACGATCAGGGAGACAAGCTCCGAAGCCCAGCCGAGACCGAAAGAGGGAGATCGGACGGAAGAAGAGCTTGGCAGAAAGAAGCAAGAAGACGAAGGCTCGGAGAAGACTTGGGGAGACCAGAGGAACTTCGAGGAGGAACACAGCGGGAGAAGACACCCGGAGAAGAATCCAAGATCCAGCTCCGGGAACTCAAGCAGGAACCAGCCATGGCAAGCAAGCCAGAGAAGGCAGCCAAGAAGGCTCAGGACCCAGGGACCTCCAGGAAGGCTCATCCAGAGGCTTCTTCGGCCCAAGAGGCCCCTACCTCCGACGCCAGCCAGCCGGAGGGAGCCCGGACGCCGCCTGAAAAGGCTCCAACCCTGGAGCCTTGGATGCGGCAGACGGTCGCCCTGAAGCTGAAGGCGGTGGATGGTAGGTTGCCGGACATGTCCAGCGACGTGTTCTGCAAGAAGATGATTCTGGATCAGGGCTTCTCCAGGGCGGAAACCCTGAGTGTCCAGACCTTCATGACTGGCTTTTTTCTGGTAACCTTTGCCACGGTGAATGCCTGCAGGAGATACTGGGAGGCGATGAACGCAGCGATGCCGGACTCCCCTTTTCATTCTTTTTTAGGATCCTGTCCTATACAGAGGGATGAGAAGAGGATCACGGTCTCCATGCGGAACCCGCACACCCCAGGAAGAGACATCTCCACGTTCCTGGGACGTCTCTGCACAGTGGTGAGGGAGCCATCCCACATCCTTAACGGCAACGGATTCTGGACGGGTAAGTGGTCAGTAACCGTTCGACTCTACAGGGAACCAGCATCCGAGGATGGTCTCCAGCACCTGCCCCCGACATTCTCTCTGGGAAACTCCTTTGGTCTCATCTACTACCCGGACATGCCACACAACTGCAGGAAATGTGGCGGGAAAGGGCATTCGATGAAGACCTGCAAGGAGGACGCCTGCAGGGTTTGCCGGGTGACAGGACACAGCTCCAAGGACTGCCCAAAGAAGAAGACTTGCAACCTATGTGGACAGGCGGACCACCTTTACAAGGACTGCCCACAGCGGGAGAAATCCTGGGCAAGGGTTGCCGCGGCGACCCAGTATCGGGTAGTCACAGCTTCGTCGACCAAGGCAGCTACGACCAAGGCCACAGAGGCCAAGGACAAGGCGGCCAAGAACCCAGCGACCGTGGCTCCAGCCGATGCCCCAGCAGCCACGGAGTCCAGGGAAAAGAAGGGTAAGAAAACTGTTGCCCCCTCCCTGGTCACCCCCCTGTCACCCCTGTCCAAACCCCTCCCCCCCCGGCCAACCCTACTGAGGATTCCACCACCTCCACCTCATTTCCCTACTCCTCAGTTGGTCTCCTCACCCCCCCCCCAAAGCCCACTCTCCCTCCCCAGACCATGAGAGCAGAGGGCCTCAGCACTCTTGCACTTTTCACCGAGGAGGATTTTCCAGCTCTTGTCTCCTCAGGTACAGGCCAAAGGAAAAGGAAGGTGGAAGATAGTCCTGTCGCAGAACCTTCCAAGCTGTTCATTGTGGACCCCAATCCACCCCAGGAAGAGGAGGATGGCCTCCTCCCAGAACCGGACGTGTTGGAGCAGATGGTGGAGTCCCTTGTGGCCGAAGAAGAAATGGAGGAGTCGGAAGCCACTGAGGCACCATCCCTGCTTGATCAGCTAGCAGAAGAGGGTCTGCTGGAGATACCCTTACCAGCAGGTGCCAAAGAGGAAGAACCGCCCGACCGGAGTGGTAACTAAGGCACACCGCCTGCTCTAACTTTCTCTTTCCTCCAATGACTGCTAACATTAACATCTTTTCCATTAATGTTAGGAGCATCAGAGACAAGTTCCGACGACAGACAATTTTTGCGTTCCTTAACACTCAGTCTAGTGATGTATTTTTCCTGCAGGAATGCTCCCTTCCCTCCTCTAGGTCCTTCAACCATCTGGCCAGGGAGTGGACCCATGGCCCATCCTACTGGTCTGGCGGGGGCGACTGTAGGTCCGCGGGGGTCGCCGTGCTGATCAGGGGAAGCGCCTTCACATTGGACTCTGTTCAGGAAATCGTCTGCGGCAGGTTACTGCTCGTGGATGGCACCTGGGCGGGAGAACCTGTCAGGTTCATCAATGTGTATGCTTCTCCTGTGAAGAGCGATCGACTGGAGCTCCTCCAAGCCCTGCGCCCTCAGCTCGCTACCGCCAGGACGGTAGTGATGGCCGGGGATTTCAACTGCCCGATTGAGGAGGATGGACGCAGTTCTGGAACGGCTGCCAAGTTGGACGTCACATCCAAACTGCTCATTGAGATGGTGACCGAAGCCTCTCTTGTGGACGTGGTTGGCTCCATCGGACACGGATCCGTGAACTATTCATGGTGCCGATCCGATGGCTCGCTGCGTTCCAGGATTGACTTTGTGTTTACCTCTCGGGCGGTTGGGCGGAGTGGGCACTCGATGGTCCCCTGCTTCTTCTCTGACCACAGA
Source organism: Anomaloglossus baeobatrachus (assembly GCF_048569485.1). Taxonomy (NCBI): domain Eukaryota; kingdom Metazoa; phylum Chordata; class Amphibia; order Anura; family Aromobatidae; genus Anomaloglossus; species Anomaloglossus baeobatrachus. Next base: position 54,157 of record NW_027442309.1, read on the forward strand.
GCCATTCACTTTCAAGGTGTGCTGGGCCATGGCTTCCCCATTGGCCCGGGCTCCTGGAAGCTGAACTGCTCTCTGCTGGAAAAGGGTGAGATTCTGGAGGAGCTTAGAGCTGCCTACTCCACGTGGCGGGCCTACAAGGCGGGCTTCCAGTCTGTTTCTGACTGGTGGGAATACGTTAAACTCGAGTTCCGTTTCTTCTTTCAGGCAAAGAGTCAACAACAGGCGTGTCTGAAGAGGAGGGACTTCAGGAGACTCCAGCGTGAGCTGCGTTCCCTGCAGGACCTTCTTCGATGCGGCTGGGACGTGAGAGAGGAGCTGGAGGAGACTAAGAGGAGCCTGAAAAGGCACTTCGAGGAGGAGTCCGAGCGAATTGTCTTCCGTTCCAAAGTGGAGAACCTGGAGAAGGGTGAGAAATGTAACTCGTTCTTTTTCAGGAAACTCCACGCCGGTCACACGCCCATGAATGAACTACGAGACGAGAGTGGAAACATGCGACGCGGGAAAGAGAACGTGATGAAGGTCGTCAGCGACTTCTACAGCGAACTCTACGCCCGCAAGACTACTGACCCCGAGGCCGCCGATAAGTTCCTGTCAGGTATCACTAACCATCTTGACCCTGCAGACGCGGCGGCCATGGATGTTCCTCTGACGGTGGACGAGCTGCTCTCGGCCGCCAAATCCTTTAGTTCTGGCAGGACACCGGGCAGTGACGGCCTCCCAGCAGAGCTCTATGTAGCGCTGGGAGACCTAATCTGTCCGGACCTGTTAGGGCTGTATGAGGAGATGGTGGTGGAGGGCAGAATGCCTCCATCTCTGAGGGAAGGAATGGTCACGATCCTGTACAAGCGTAAAGGAGAGAGGTGCGACCTGAAGAATTGGCGTCCCATCACCCTTCTGAACGTCGACTACAAGATCCTGGCCAAGACGATGGCAACGAGATTGAAGACTGTTATCGGACGGATCATCCACCCGGATCAGACCTGCGGCATCCCCGGACGTCGCATCGCAGACAGCCTGGCTCTCATGCGGGACACGGTCGAGTACATCAAAGCCCGCCGGGTGCACGCAGCCCTGATCTCGTTGGATCAGGAAAAGGCCTTCGACCGTGTTTCCCATGAGTTCCTGGGCAAAGCTCTGCACAGGTTAGGTTTGGGTAACATGTTTTGCTTGTATGTCCAACTAATGTATTTTGATATTCACAGCTCGGTGTTGGTGAACGGCTGGAAGACTGACCCCTTCCCGGTCCTCTCAGGGGTCAGACAAGGCTGTCCTCTGTCACCTCTTCTTTTTGTTTGTGTTATAGAACTCTTTGCAGAGGCTATCCGGCGGAATGGAGAGATCAGAGGGATCACCGCACCAGGACCAGAACGCTTCGAGGTCAAGTGCTCGCTCTACATGGACGACGTGACCGTCTTCTGCGCGGACCGGCGCTCAGTCGACACCCTCGTCCAGACCTGTGAGACCTTCGGACGGGCTTCGGGAGCCAAAGTCAACTGCGGGAAGTCGGAAGCCATGCTCTTCGGGGACTGGCAGCCGGCCTCTTCCGCCCCCTTCCCTTTCAGCATCCAGCCGGATTTCATCAAGGTTCTTGGAGTCTGGTTCGGGAAGGAAGGAGCAGCCCTCAAGTCCTGGGAGGAACGCTTGACCAAGATCACCCAACGGATCGGTCTGTGGAGCCTCAGACGCCTCACCTGTGAGGGCAAAGCACTGGTCCTGCGTAACGAGGTACTGCCCGTGCTGCAGTACACGGCCCAGGCCTGGCCCCCCCTTGCCACCGTGTGCAGGGCCATTACCAGGACGGTGTTTCGTTTTGTCTGGGGATCCAAGATGGACAGAGTAAAGCGGAGCATCATGTACAAGGATCCTCGCAAGGGTGGGAAGGGCGTACCCGATATCCCCACCCTCCTGCGATCCTCCTTCGTATGTGACTGCGTTCGCCGAACTCTGCGAGTCAAGAGAGGTTCCGCGGGTGGGTCCATGTCTCGCTTCTTCCTGCTGCCTCTTTGGAGACGGTTAGGCTGGGACAAGTGGGACAGCTCCTTCCCCTACAACTGGACGGCGCCATGGTTCTACGGAGACGTGGTTCGGTTTGTGAGGGAACACCAACTGGAGGGACTCAAGCCTGATTTGTGGAAGCCAAAGACTATCCACAAACTCATCAGAGCCAAGGACGAAATGGAGAACATTCCAGGACTTCATCACGACACACTGGAGACTGTTTGGACAAACGTGTCATCGGCTGGATTGACCAACGGGCACAAGGACTTGTCATGGATGGCGATACAGGGCGGACTACCCGTCCGGTCATTCATGCATGCCCGGAACCTGTGCAAAACCCGGTACTGCCCAAGGTGCCCCTTCGTGGAGGAAACATCGCTGCACGCCTTTTGGGACTGCCGTTTCGCACAGCGCCTGTTGGTTGCCCTGGAGGATGACCTGAGGAACTCCGTCCCCAGAGGGAGCCTATCGTACCATTCCGTACTTTATGGACTCTTCCCTGGGACTCACACCGTTGGAGCCATCCAGGAGGCTTGGCGCCTTATGAACTGCTTTAAGGACGCTATTTGGGTCGCCAGGAACCGGCTCATCTTGAAGAGGGAGAGGATGTCTATCCAGGATTGCCGCAGGCTGATCCACAGCCTGCTCAGAGACTATTCCATCATGGACAGTCCGGACGACAGCGCCGAGGAGGAGGTTTAGACCTCTTCCATGCCCCCTCCCTCCTTTTCCCGTTATGTGCGTCTTTCAATAAAGCTTCGGGCCTGTGATTTCCCCACCCTATCCCCCTTTTCCCCTACCCCCATCCCCCAATCGCCGGTTCGTCGTTATTTATTGTCTAACTTTTTCTTTCAGCTTGAGTGTTATGGATAAGCATAGGAGTGTGATGTATAGTTTAGTGCGTCGTACTCTATGGCTATGTAAGAAGGATTGTATAGTTCTGTGTGTACGGGGCTGCGGCACTGTACACGGTTTGTTACCTTTTTGTGAGTAGTGCATGATAATAAAGATGCTGTTAAATCAATCTGTTCTTATCAGTTTAATATCTGATACGTCCCCTATCTGGGGACCATATATTAAATGGATTTTTAGAACAGGGAGATGGAAAAAGAGCTTGCTCTGTCCACTCCACGCATTGACCTGGTATTGCAGTACCTCCAGGAACGGTGCACCCCTTCTTAACCCAGTTTCCAAAAGCAGAACTCAATTCACCTGATTCATATTAGCCCGATTTAATGAATTGGAAGAAAGCATACGTCTTCATATGCACCTCAATTTGGCCCATTCACTTTTCACACTTCCTCCTTTTGTTTTTTATCTTTCACACTTTTGACTTTCTTTATTCATCCAAATAGCAAACTCATCACCACTCAACCTGACCAACTCGGCTATGTCCCCGTGCTGCAGTTCTCTGTCTTATCTAGATCATTTGCAATTGAATGGAATAGATCCCTTTTGGACAAAGTGGATTCACCTGCTGCTGCAGTGACCACAGGTGTGATAACATCTAGAATTGGCATCTGGTGCGATCTCTCCGCTTCCACTCCAAAGAAAGTTACCTGTTTATTCCTATCATGCATTGGTTTTTGGGGTTTTCTTTGAGTAATGATGATCTCTTTAGTAGTCTGTTGGCGCCCTCTCCTGGAGGAATAGTTTGCTTGCTCTTGGACATTCTAAAAGAGAGGTCATGATAGACATTGAGCTTCTGAGCTCAATTGGGGACAGTCATGGGTGATGAATGTTTGCAACCTACTGCGAAGCCTCATACCGCAATATAAGGAACGTCAAATACTAAGAAAGGGCGGCCTATGAAAGAATTACTACTTTCAATAAGTACACTTAAACGGCTAATTGGGAATAGAAAAACTGTAAAAAGCCCTCTGAGAAAGCCCCCCTCTAACCTTTGATAGTAAGCTTTTCTGTAGTCTGCCTGTTGATGTATTTTCCGTTTGAACTGTGCACAACATGAAGAGACGGAACACTGGCGGCTTGTCACAATGCCCCCCGATGACATCACAATAGCGCTGCTGCCTAGAAAACAAGCTGCGCAGAAGAAGTTGTTCTTTGGGTGGGAGGGTGGGCTAGTGGAAGGAGGGGGCAATCTCTTTTTTTCCCGGGTGGTAGGGGGATGACAGGAGAAGGGAAGCGGGTGGTGAGAAAGGTACAGAGGGCAGGGTTTGGGGGCTGGGAAGGAAAGGGAAAAGATTAGGGTTTGGGGATGATGAAAGGGCTTTCTACGGGTAAGGATGGCAAAGGGTGGCAGTGACGGAAAGTCAGGCAACCTGTCCTGTCCGTCTTTTTGTATCGTGAATTGGAAAGACTGCAAGGGGGAGGGGAGTTGCTTGCGCCCTAAAGGAGGAGTTATTCAGATTCATTGCAGTGGGCGGCGGCTGCAAAACGCACCATTCTTCTTGTTTTGGCTCTGCAAAGCAGCCTTTTCAAGGGTTGGCTTGGGTGACAAAATGTCTTGTGTAGGCGTGGGTTTGTCTCCCTCTCGCTCTCTCTCCCTAAGATGTGTCCGGCATAGGCCAGGGTGCCACTCGAGGCCCAAACCAATTCTGGTTATCGCTTCTCGGCCTTTTGGCTAAGATCAAGTGTAGTATCTGTTCTTATCAGTTTAATATCTGATACGTCCCCTATCTGGGGACCATATATTAAATGGATTTTTAGAACAGGGAGATGGAAAAAGAGCTTGCTCTGTCCACTCCACGCATTGACCTGGTATTGCAGTACCTCCAGGAACGGTGCACCCCTTCTTAACCCAGTTTCCAAAAGCAGAACTCAATTCACCTGATTCATATTAGCCCGATTTAATGAATTGGAAGAAAGCATACGTCTTCATATGCACCTCAATTTGGCCCATTCACTTTTCACACTTCCTCCTTTTGTTTTTTATCTTTCACACTTTTGACTTTCTTTATTCATCCAAATAGCAAACTCATCACCACTCAACCTGACCAACTCGGCTATGTCCCCGTGCTGCAGTTCTCTGTCTTATCTAGATCATTTGCAATTGAATGGAATAGATCCCTTTTGGACAAAGTGGATTCACCTGCTGCTGCAGTGACCACAGGTGTGATAACATCTAGAATTGGCATCTGGTGCGATCTCTCCGCTTCCACTCCAAAGAAAGTTACCTGTTTATTCCTATCATGCATTGGTTTTTGGGGTTTTCTTTGAGTAATGATGATCTCTTTAGTAGTCTGTTGGCGCCCTCTCCTGGAGGAATAGTTTGCTTGCTCTTGGACATTCTAAAAGAGAGGTCATGATAGACATTGAGCTTCTGAGCTCAATTGGGGACAGTCATGGGTGATGAATGTTTGCAACCTACTGCGAAGCCTCATACCGCAATATAAGGAACGTCAAATACTAAGAAAGGGCGGCCTATGAAAGAATTACTACTTTCAATAAGTACACTTAAACGGCTAATTGGGAATAGAAAAACTGTAAAAAGCCCTCTGAGAAAGCCCCCCTCTAACCTTTGATAGTAAGCTTTTCTGTAGTCTGCCTGTTGATGTATTTTCCGTTTGAACTGTGCACAACATGAAGAGACGGAACACTGGCGGCTTGTCACAATGCCCCCCGATGACATCACAATAGCGCTGCTGCCTAGAAAACAAGCTGCGCAGAAGAAGTTGTTCTTTGGGTGGGAGGGTGGGCTAGTGGAAGGAGGGGGCAATCTCTTTTTTTCCCGGGTGGTAGGGGGATGACAGGAGAAGGGAAGCGGGTGGTGAGAAAGGTACAGAGGGCAGGGTTTGGGGGCTGGGAAGGAAAGGGAAAAGATTAGGGTTTGGGGATGATGAAAGGGCTTTCTACGGGTAAGGATGGCAAAGGGTGGCAGTGACGGAAAGTCAGGCAACCTGTCCTGTCCGTCTTTTTGTATCGTGAATTGGAAAGACTGCAAGGGGGAGGGGAGTTGCTTGCGCCCTAAAGGAGGAGTTATTCAGATTCATTGCAGTGGGCGGCGGCTGCAAAACGCACCATTCTTCTTGTTTTGGCTCTGCAAAGCAGCCTTTTCAAGGGTTGGCTTGGGTGACAAAATGTCTTGTGTAGGCGTGGGTTTGTCTCCCTCTCGCTCTCTCTCCCTAAGATGTGTCCGGCATAGGCCAGGGTGCCACTCGAGGCCCAAACCAATTCTGGTTATCGCTTCTCGGCCTTTTGGCTAAGATCAAGTGTAGTATCTGTTCTTATCAGTTTAATATCTGATACGTCCCCTATCTGGGGACCATATATTAAATGGATTTTTAGAACAGGGAGATGGAAAAAGAGCTTGCTCTGTCCACTCCACGCATTGACCTGGTATTGCAGTACCTCCAGGAACGGTGCACCCCTTCTTAACCCAGTTTCCAAAAGCAGAACTCAATTCACCTGATTCATATTAGCCCGATTTAATGAATTGGAAGAAAGCATACGTCTTCATATGCACCTCAATTTGGCCCATTCACTTTTCACACTTCCTCCTTTTGTTTTTTATCTTTCACACTTTTGACTTTCTTTATTCATCCAAATAGCAAACTCATCACCACTCAACCTGACCAACTCGGCTATGTCCCCGTGCTGCAGTTCTCTGTCTTATCTAGATCATTTGCAATTGAATGGAATAGATCCCTTTTGGACAAAGTGGATTCACCTGCTGCTGCAGTGACCACAGGTGTGATAACATCTAGAATTGGCATCTGGTGCGATCTCTCCGCTTCCACTCCAAAGAAAGTTACCTGTTTATTCCTATCATGCATTGGTTTTTGGGGTTTTCTTTGAGTAATGATGATCTCTTTAGTAGTCTGTTGGCGCCCTCTCCTGGAGGAATAGTTTGCTTGCTCTTGGACATTCTAAAAGAGAGGTCATGATAGACATTGAGCTTCTGAGCTCAATTGGGGACAGTCATGGGTGATGAATGTTTGCAACCTACTGCGAAGCCTCATACCGCAATATAAGGAACGTCAAATACTAAGAAAGGGCGGCCTATGAAAGAATTACTACTTTCAATAAGTACACTTAAACGGCTAATTGGGAATAGAAAAACTGTAAAAAGCCCTCTGAGAAAGCCCCCCTCTAACCTTTGATAGTAAGCTTTTCTGTAGTCTGCCTGTTGATGTATTTTCCGTTTGAACTGTGCACAACATGAAGAGACGGAACACTGGCGGCTTGTCACAATGCCCCCCGATGACATCACAATAGCGCTGCTGCCTAGAAAACAAGCTGCGCAGAAGAAGTTGTTCTTTGGGTGGGAGGGTGGGCTAGTGGAAGGAGGGGGCAATCTCTTTTTTTCCCGGGTGGTAGGGGGATGACAGGAGAAGGGAAGCGGGTGGTGAGAAAGGTACAGAGGGCAGGGTTTGGGGGCTGGGAAGGAAAGGGAAAAGATTAGGGTTTGGGGATGATGAAAGGGCTTTCTACGGGTAAGGATGGCAAAGGGTGGCAGTGACGGAAAGTCAGGCAACCTGTCCTGTCCGTCTTTTTGTATCGTGAATTGGAAAGACTGCAAGGGGGAGGGGAGTTGCTTGCGCCCTAAAGGAGGAGTTATTCAGATTCATTGCAGTGGGCGGCGGCTGCAAAACGCACCATTCTTCTTGTTTTGGCTCTGCAAAGCAGCCTTTTCAAGGGTTGGCTTGGGTGACAAAATGTCTTGTGTAGGCGTGGGTTTGTCTCCCTCTCGCTCTCTCTCCCTAAGATGTGTCCGGCATAGGCCAGGGTGCCACTCGAGGCCCAAACCAATTCTGGTTATCGCTTCTCGGCCTTTTGGCTAAGATCAAGTGTAGTATCTGTGAGGCTCGGCAGATGCAATGCACACTGGAAGGTTGCGCTTGCTAGTACTCTGGATGTATAGTATATTCATCTAGAGGAAAACATGGCCCTACCAGGATCGAGGCTATTAGACTGAGTAAGTGTGGGGGCTATGGTGCAATGTGCCCCAGGACTGACGACCCTGGAGTGAGTCTGAGCTTGCTGGCTTGGGACCCCGGCGAGCCTTGGGCTCTGTAGCACACCGTACCTTGCCCTTTCATACTTTCTGAGCATATTGCTCTATCCCGGCCTTCTGGCTAGGAAGGGAAATTTTTATAATCATGGTCGGAGGTCCGTTCAGCTTTGGGCTGAGAAACCAACACCCGGTTGGAGGTCCGGGTCAGCTTCGGCTGAGAAACCAACACCCGGTTTGAGGTCCGGGTCAGCTTCGGCTGAGAAACCAACACCCGGTTGGAGGTCCGGGTCAGCTTCGGCTGAGAAACCAACACCCGGTTGGAGGTCCGGGTCAGCTTCGGCTGAGAAACCAACACCCGGTTGGAGGTCCGGTTAGCCTTGGGCTGAGAAACTAACACCGGTTGACGGTCCGGGCAGTTTCGGCTGCGAAACCAACAACTAGTAGCTCTCTACTCCACTTGGGTAAGATGCCTGGGTGGACGCTGGGAGCAACGACAAGGCTCAACCAGGCTTCGGCTTGGGGGAGCACCGAAGATCCCTGACCCTTGCTGTGGCCTTCTGGCTCGGAGGGACGGGGTTGATTTTTGGGGACCCTCTCCTCACGGAAGGGTCCACACGAATCCTAGCCTTTGCACTGTTTTTGGTGTGACTTCGGTCATGCCTTTTTTGCGGTGCTTTGGAAAGCTTCATTAAATCAAAAATCTGTTCTTATCAGAACAAACTGAGCTAGCTACACTTGACGAGATACGATCAGGGAGACGAGCTCCGAAGCCCAGCCGAGACCGGAAGAGGGAGATCGGACGGAAGAAGAGCTTGGCAGAAAGAAGCAAGAAGACGAAGGCTCGGAGAAGACTTGGGGAGACCAGAGGAACTTCGAGGAGGAACACAGCGGGAGAAGACACCCGGAGAAGAATCCAAGATCCAGCTCCGGGAATTCAAGCAGGAACCAGCCATGGCAAGCAAGCCAGAGAAGGCAGCCAAGAAGGCTCAGGACCCAGGGACCTCCAGGAAGGCTCATCCAGAGGCTTCTTCGGCCCAAGAGGCCCCTACCTCCGACGCCAGCCAGCCGGAGGGAGCCCGGACGCCGCCTGAAAAGGCTCCAACCCTGGAGCCTTGGATGCGGCAGACGGTCGCCCTGAAGCTAAAGGCGGTGGATGGTAGGTTGCCGGACATGTCCAGCGACGTGTTCTGCAAGAAGATGATTCTGGATCAGGGCTTCTCCAGGGCGGAAACCCTGAGTGTCCAGACCTTCATGACTGGCATTTTTCTGGTAACCTTTGCCACGGTGAATGCCTGCAGGAGATACTGGGAGGCGATGAACGCAGCGATGCCGGACTCCCCTTTTCATTCTTTTTTAGGATCCTGTCCTATACAGAGGGATGAGAAGAGGATCACGGTCTCCATGCGGAACCCGCACACCCCAGGAAGAGACATCTCCACGTTCCTGGGACGTCTCTGCACAGTGGTGAGGGAGCCATCCCACATCCTTAACGGCAACGGATTCTGGACGGGTAAGTGGTCAGTAACCGTTCGACTCTACAGGGAACCAGCATCCGAGGATGGTCTCCAGCACCTGCCCCCGACATTCTCTCTGGGAAACTCCTTTGGTCTCATCTACTACCCGGACATGCCACACAACTGCAGGAAATGTGGCGGGAAAGGGCATTCGATGAAGACCTGCAAGGAGGACGCCTGCAGGGTTTGCCGGGTGACGGGACACAGCTCCAAGGACTGCCCAAAGAAGAAGACTTGCAACCTATGTGGACAGGCGGACCACCTTTACAAGGACTGCCCACAGCGGGAGAAATCCTGGGCAAGGGTTGCCGCGGTGACCCAGTATCGGGTAGTCGCAGCTTCGTCGACCAAGGCAGCTACGACCAAGGCCACAGAGGCCAAGGACAAGGCGGCCAAGAACCCGGCGACCGTGGCTCCAGCCGATGCCCCAGCAGCCACGGAGTCCAGGAAAAAGGGTAAGAAAACTGTTGCCCCCTCCCTGGTCCCCCCCCCTGTCACCCCTGTCCAAACCCCTCCCCCCCCGGCCAACCCTACTGAGGATTCCACTACCTCCACCTCATTTCCCTACTCCTCAGTTGGTCTCCTCACCCCCCCCCCAAAGCCCACTCTCCCTCCCCAGACCATGAGAGCAGAGGACCTCAGCACTCTTGCACTTTTCACCGAGGAGGATTTTCCAGCTCTTGTCTCCTCAGGTACAGGCCAAAGGAAAAGGAAGGTGGAAGATAGTCCTGTCGCAGAACCTTCCAAGCTGTTCATTGTGGATCCCAATCCACCCCAGGAAGAGGAGGATGGCCTCCTCCCAGAACCGGACGTGTTGGAGCAGATGGTGGAGTCCCTTGTGGCCGAAGAAGAAATGGAGGAGTCGGAAGCCACTGAGGCACCATCCCTGCTCGATCAGCTAGAAGAAGAGGGTCTGCTGGAGATACCCTTACCAGCAGGTGCCAAAGAGGAAGAACCGCCCGACCGGAGTGGTAACTAAGGCACACCGCCTGCGCTAACTTTCTCTTTCCTCCAATGACTGCTAACATTAACATCTTTTCCATTAATGTTAGGAGCATCAGAGACAAGTTCCGACGTCAGACAATTTTTGCGTTCCTTAACACTCAGTCTAGTGATGTATTTTTCCTGCAGGAATGCTCCCTTCCCTCCTCTAGGTCCTTCAACCATCTGGCCAGGGAGTGGACCCATGGCCCATCCTACTGGTCCGGCGGAGGCGACTGTAGGTCCGCGGGGGTCGCCGTGCTGATCAGGGGAAGCGCCTTCACATTGGACTCTGTTCAGGAAATCGTCTGCGGCAGGTTACTGCTCGTGGATGGCACCTGGGCGGGAGAACCTGTCAGGTTCATCAATGTGTACGCTTCTCCTGTGAAGAGCGATCGACTGGAGCTCCTCCAAGCCCTGCGCCCTCAGCTCGCTACCGCCAAGACGGTAGTGATGGCCGGGGATTTCAACTGCCCGATTGAGGAGGATGGACGCAGTTCTGGAACGGCTGCCAAGTTGGACGTCACATCCAAACTGCTCATTGAGATGGTGACCGAAGCCTCTCTTGTGGACGTTGTTGGCTCCATCGGACACGGATCCGTGAACTATTCATGGTGCCGATCCGATGGCTCGCTGCGTTCCAGGATTAACTTTGTGTTTACCTCTCGGGCGGTTGGGCGGAGTGGGCACTCGATGGTCCCCTGCTTCTTCTCTGACCACAGAGCCATTCACTTTCAAGGTGTGCTGGGCCATGGCTTCCCCATTGGCCCGGGCTCCTGGAAGCTGAACTGCTCTCTGCTGGAAAAGGGTGAGATTCTGGAGGAGCTTAGAGCTGCCTACTCCACGTGGCGGGCCTACAAGTCGGGCTTCCAGTCTGTTTCTGACTGGTGGGAATACGTTAAACTCGAGTTCCGTTTCTTCTTTCAGGCAAAGAGTCAACAACAGGCGTGTCTGAAGAGGAGGGACTTCAGGAGACTCCAGCGTGAGCTGCGTTCCCTGCAGGACCTTCTTCGATGCGGCTGGGACGTGAGAGAGGAGCTGGAGGAGACTAAGAGGAGCCTGAAAAGGCACTTCGAGGAGGAGTCCGAGCGAATTGTCTTCCGTTCCAAAGTGGAGAACCTGGAGAAGGGTGAGAAATGTAACTCGTTCTTTTTCAGGAAACTCCACGCCGGTCACACGCCCATGAATGAACTACGAGACGAGAGTGGAAGCATGCAACGCGGGAAAGAGAACGTGATGAAGGTCGTCAGCGACTTCTACAGCGAACTCTACGCCCGCAAGACTACTGACCCCGAGGCCGCCGATAAGTTCCTGTCAGGTATCACTAACCATCTTGACCCTGCAGACGCGGCGGCCATGGATGTTCCTCTGACGGTGGACGAGCTGCTCTCGGCCGCCAAATCCTTTAGTTCTGGCAGGACACCGGGCAGTGACGGCCTCCCAGCAGAGCTCTATGTAGCGCTGGGAGACCTAATCTGTCCGGACCTGTTAGGGCTGTATGAGGAGATGGTGGTGGAGGGCAGAATGCCTCCATCTCTGAGGGAAGGAATGGTCACGATCCTGTACAAGCGTAAAGGAGAAAGGTGCGACCTGAAGAATTGGCGTCCCATCACCCTTCTGAACGTCGACTACAAGATCCTGGCCAAGACGATGGCAACGAGATTGAAGACTGTTATCGGACGGATCATCCACCCGGATCAGACCTGCGGCATCCCCGGACGTCGCATCGCAGACAGCCTGGCTCTCATGCGGGACACGGTCGAGTACATCAAAGCCCGCCGGGTGCACGCAGCCCTGATCTCGTTGGATCAGGAAAAGGCCTTCGACCGTGTTTCCCATGAGTTCCTGGGCAAAGCTCTGCACAGGTTAGGTTTGGGTAACATGTTTTGCTTGTATGTCCAACTAATGTATTTTGATATTCACAGCTCGGTGTTGGTAAACGGCTGGAAGACTGACCCCTTCCCGGTCCTCTCAGGGGTCAGACAAGGCTGTCCTCTGTCACCTCTTCTTTTTGTTTGTGTTATAGAACTCTTTGCAGAGGCTATCCGGCGGAATGGAGAGATCAGAGGGATCACCGCACCAGGACCAGAACGCCTCGAGGTCAAGTGCTCGCTCTACATGGACGACGTGACCGTCTTCTGCGCGGACCGGCGCTCAGTCGACACCCTCGTCCAGACCTGTGAGACCTTCGGACGGGCTTCGGGAGCCAAAGTCAACTGCGGGAAGTCGGAAGCCATGCTCTTCGGGGACTGGCAGCCGGCCTCTTCCGCCCCCTTCCCTTTCAGCATCCAGCCGGATTTCATCAAGGTTCTTGGAGTCTGGTTCGGGAAGGAAGGAGCAGCCCTCAAGTCCTGGGAGGAACGCTTGACCAAGATCACCCAACGGATCGGTCTGTGGAGCCTCAGACGCCTCACCTGTGAGGGCAAAGCACTGGTCCTGCGTAACGAGGTACTGCCCGTGCTGCAGTACACGGCCCAGGCCTGGCCCCCCCTTGCCACCGTGTGCAGGGCCATTACCAGGACGGTGTTTCGTTTTGTCTGGGGATCCAAGATGGACAGAGTAAAGCGGAGCATCATGTACAAGGATCCTCGCAAGGGTGGGAAGGGCGTACCCGATATCCCCACCCTCCTGCGATCCTCCTTCGTATGTGACTGCGTTCGCCGAACTCTGCGAGTCAAGAGAGGTTCCGCGGGTGGGTCCATGTCTCGCTTCTTCCTGCTCCCCCTTTGGAGACGGTTAGGCTGGGACAAGTGGGACAGCTCCTTCCCCTACAACTGGACGACGCCATGGTTCTACGGAGACGTGGTTCGGTTTGTGAGGGAACACCAACTGGAGGGACTCAAGCCTGATTTGTGGAAGCCAAAGACTATCCACAAACTCATCAGAGCCAAGGACGAAATGGAGAACATTCCAGGACTTCATCACGACACACTGGAGACTGTTTGGACAAACGTGTCATCGGCTGGATTGACCAACGGGCACAAGGACTTGTCATGGATGGCGATACAGGGCGGACTGCCCGTCCGGTCATTCATGCACGCCCGGAACCTGTGCAAAACCCGGTACTGCCCAAGGTGCCCCTTCGTGGAGGAAACATCGCTGCACGCCTTTTGGGACTGCCGTTTCGCACAGCGCCTGTTGGTTGCCCTGGAGGATGACCTGAGGAACTCCGTCCCCAGAGGGAGCCTATCGTACCATTCCGTACTTTATGGACTCTTCCCTGGGACTCACACCGTTGGAGCCATCCAGGAGGCTTGGCGCCTTATGAACTGCTTTAAGGACGCTATTTGGGTCGCCAGGAACCGGCTCATCTTGAAGAGGGAGAGGATGTCTATCCAGGATTGCCGCAGGCTGATCCACAGCCTGCTCAGAGACTATTCCATCATGGACAGTCCGGACGACAACGCCGAGGAGGAGGTTTAAACCTCTTCAATGCCCCCTCCCTCCTTTTTCCCGTTATGTGCGTCTTTCAATAAAGCTTCGGGCCTGTGATTTCCCCACCCTATCCCCCTTTTCCCCTACCCCCACCCCCCAATCGCCGGTTCGTCGTTATTTATTGTCTAACTTTTTCTTTCAGCTTGAGTGTTATGGATAGCATAGGAGCGTGATGTATAGTTTAGTGAGTCGTACTCTATGGCTATGTAAGAATGATTGTATATTTCTGTGTGTACGGGGCTGCGGCACTGTACACGGTTTGTTACCTTTTTGTGAGTAGTGCATGATAATAAAGATGCTGTTAAATCAAAATCTGTTCTTATCAGTTTAATATCTGATACGTCCCCTATCTGGGGACCATATATTAAATGGATTTTTAGAACAGGGAGATGGAAAAAGAGCTTGCTCTGTCCACTCCACGCATTGACCTGGTATTGCAGTACCTCCAGGAACGGTGCACCCCTTCTTAACCCAGTTTCCAAAAGCAGAACTCAATTCACCTGATTCATATTAGCCCGATTTAATGAATTGGAAGAAAGCATACGTCTTCATATGCACCTCAATTTGGCCCATTCACTTTTCACACTTCCTCCTTTTGTTTTTTATCTTTCACACTTTTGACTTTCTTTATTCATCCAAATAGCAAACTCATCACCACTCAACCTGACCAACTCGGCTATGTCCCCGTGCTGCAGTTCTCTGTCTTATCTAGATCATTTGCAATTGAATGGAATAGATCCCTTTTGGACAAAGTGGATTCACCTGCTGCTGCAGTGACCACAGGTGTGATAACATCTAGAATTGGCATCTGGTGCGATCTCTCCGCTTCCACTCCAAAGAAAGTTACCTGTTTATTCCTATCATGCATTGGTTTTTGGGGTTTTCTTTGAGTAATGATGATCTCTTTAGTAGTCTGTTGGCGCCCTCTCCTGGAGGAATAGTTTGCTTGCTCTTGGACATTCTAAAAGAGAGGTCATGATAGACATTGAGCTTCTGAGCTCAATTGGGGACAGTCATGGGTGATGAATGTTTGCAACCTACTGCGAAGCCTCATACCGCAATATAAGGAACGTCAAATACTAAGAAAGGGCGGCCTATGAAAGAATTACTACTTTCAATAAGTACACTTAAACGGCTAATTGGGAATAGAAAAACTGTAAAAAGCCCTCTGAGAAAGCCCCCCTCTAACCTTTGATAGTAAGCTTTTCTGTAGTCTGCCTGTTGATGTATTTTCCGTTTGAACTGTGCACAACATGAAGAGACGGAACACTGGCGGCTTGTCACAATGCCCCCCGATGACATCACAATAGCGCTGCTGCCTAGAAAACAAGCTGCGCAGAAGAAGTTGTTCTTTGGGTGGGAGGGTGGGCTAGTGGAAGGAGGGGGCAATCTCTTTTTTTCCCGGGTGGTAGGGGGATGACAGGAGAAGGGAAGCGGGTGGTGAGAAAGGTACAGAGGGCAGGGTTTGGGGGCTGGGAAGGAAAGGGAAAAGATTAGGGTTTGGGGATGATGAAAGGGCTTTCTACGGGTAAGGATGGCAAAGGGTGGCAGTGACGGAAAGTCAGGCAACCTGTCCTGTCCGTCTTTTTGTATCGTGAATTGGAAAGACTGCAAGGGGGAGGGGAGTTGCTTGCGCCCTAAAGGAGGAGTTATTCAGATTCATTGCAGTGGGCGGCGGCTGCAAAACGCACCATTCTTCTTGTTTTGGCTCTGCAAAGCAGCCTTTTCAAGGGTTGGCTTGGGTGACAAAATGTCTTGTGTAGGCGTGGGTTTGTCTCCCTCTCGCTCTCTCTCCCTAAGATGTGTCCGGCATAGGCCAGGGTGCCACTCGAGGCCCAAACCAATTCTGGTTATCGCTTCTCGGCCTTTTGGCTAAGATCAAGTGTAGTATCTGTTCTTATCAGTTTAATATCTGATACGTCCCCTATCTGGGGACCATATATTAAATGGATTTTTAGAACAGGGAGATGGAAAAAGAGCTTGCTCTGTCCACTCCACGCATTGACCTGGTATTGCAGTACCTCCAGGAACGGTGCACCCCTTCTTAACCCAGTTTCCAAAAGCAGAACTCAATTCACCTGATTCATATTAGCCCGATTTAATGAATTGGAAGAAAGCATACGTCTTCATATGCACCTCAATTTGGCCCATTCACTTTTCACACTTCCTCCTTTTGTTTTTTATCTTTCACACTTTTGACTTTCTTTATTCATCCAAATAGCAAACTCATCACCACTCAACCTGACCAACTCGGCTATGTCCCCGTGCTGCAGTTCTCTGTCTTATCTAGATCATTTGCAATTGAATGGAATAGATCCCTTTTGGACAAAGTGGATTCACCTGCTGCTGCAGTGACCACAGGTGTGATAACATCTAGAATTGGCATCTGGTGCGATCTCTCCGCTTCCACTCCAAAGAAAGTTACCTGTTTATTCCTATCATGCATTGGTTTTTGGGGTTTTCTTTGAGTAATGATGATCTCTTTAGTAGTCTGTTGGCGCCCTCTCCTGGAGGAATAGTTTGCTTGCTCTTGGACATTCTAAAAGAGAGGTCATGATAGACATTGAGCTTCTGAGCTCAATTGGGGACAGTCATGGGTGATGAATGTTTGCAACCTACTGCGAAGCCTCATACCGCAATATAAGGAACGTCAAATACTAAGAAAGGGCGGCCTATGAAAGAATTACTACTTTCAATAAGTACACTTAAACGGCTAATTGGGAATAGAAAAACTGTAAAAAGCCCTCTGAGAAAGCCCCCCTCTAACCTTTGATAGTAAGCTTTTCTGTAGTCTGCCTGTTGATGTATTTTCCGTTTGAACTGTGCACAACATGAAGAGACGGAACACTGGCGGCTTGTCACAATGCCCCCCGATGACATCACAATAGCGCTGCTGCCTAGAAAACAAGCTGCGCAGAAGAAGTTGTTCTTTGGGTGGGAGGGTGGGCTAGTGGAAGGAGGGGGCAATCTCTTTTTTTCCCGGGTGGTAGGGGGATGACAGGAGAAGGGAAGCGGGTGGTGAGAAAGGTACAGAGGGCAGGGTTTGGGGGCTGGGAAGGAAAGGGAAAAGATTAGGGTTTGGGGATGATGAAAGGGCTTTCTACGGGTAAGGATGGCAAAGGGTGGCAGTGACGGAAAGTCAGGCAACCTGTCCTGTCCGTCTTTTTGTATCGTGAATTGGAAAGACTGCAAGGGGGAGGGGAGTTGCTTGCGCCCTAAAGGAGGAGTTATTCAGATTCATTGCAGTGGGCGGCGGCTGCAAAACGCACCATTCTTCTTGTTTTGGCTCTGCAAAGCAGCCTTTTCAAGGGTTGGCTTGGGTGACAAAATGTCTTGTGTAGGCGTGGGTTTGTCTCCCTCTCGCTCTCTCTCCCTAAGATGTGTCCGGCATAGGCCAGGGTGCCACTCGAGGCCCAAACCAATTCTGGTTATCGCTTCTCGGCCTTTTGGCTAAGATCAAGTGTAGTATCTGTTCTTATCAGTTTAATATCTGATACGTCCCCTATCTGGGGACCATATATTAAATGGATTTTTAGAACAGGGAGATGGAAAAAGAGCTTGCTCTGTCCACTCCACGCATTGACCTGGTATTGCAGTACCTCCAGGAACGGTGCACCCCTTCTTAACCCAGTTTCCAAAAGCAGAACTCAATTCACCTGATTCATATTAGCCCGATTTAATGAATTGGAAGAAAGCATACGTCTTCATATGCACCTCAATTTGGCCCATTCACTTTTCACACTTCCTCCTTTTGTTTTTTATCTTTCACACTTTTGACTTTCTTTATTCATCCAAATAGCAAACTCATCACCACTCAACCTGACCAACTCGGCTATGTCCCCGTGCTGCAGTTCTCTGTCTTATCTAGATCATTTGCAATTGAATGGAATAGATCCCTTTTGGACAAAGTGGATTCACCTGCTGCTGCAGTGACCACAGGTGTGATAACATCTAGAATTGGCATCTGGTGCGATCTCTCCGCTTCCACTCCAAAGAAAGTTACCTGTTTATTCCTATCATGCATTGGTTTTTGGGGTTTTCTTTGAGTAATGATGATCTCTTTAGTAGTCTGTTGGCGCCCTCTCCTGGAGGAATAGTTTGCTTGCTCTTGGACATTCTAAAAGAGAGGTCATGATAGACATTGAGCTTCTGAGCTCAATTGGGGACAGTCATGGGTGATGAATGTTTGCAACCTACTGCGAAGCCTCATACCGCAATATAAGGAACGTCAAATACTAAGAAAGGGCGGCCTATGAAAGAATTACTACTTTCAATAAGTACACTTAAACGGCTAATTGGGAATAGAAAAACTGTAAAAAGCCCTCTGAGAAAGCCCCCCTCTAACCTTTGATAGTAAGCTTTTCTGTAGTCTGCCTGTTGATGTATTTTCCGTTTGAACTGTGCACAACATGAAGAGACGGAACACTGGCGGCTTGTCACAATGCCCCCCGATGACATCACAATAGCGCTGCTGCCTAGAAAACAAGCTGCGCAGAAGAAGTTGTTCTTTGGGTGGGAGGGTGGGCTAGTGGAAGGAGGGGGCAATCTCTTTTTTTCCCGGGTGGTAGGGGGATGACAGGAGAAGGGAAGCGGGTGGTGAGAAAGGTACAGAGGGCAGGGTTTGGGGGCTGGGAAGGAAAGGGAAAAGATTAGGGTTTGGGGATGATGAAAGGGCTTTCTACGGGTAAGGATGGCAAAGGGTGGCAGTGACGGAAAGTCAGGCAACCTGTCCTGTCCGTCTTTTTGTATCGTGAATTGGAAAGACTGCAAGGGGGAGGGGAGTTGCTTGCGCCCTAAAGGAGGAGTTATTCAGATTCATTGCAGTGGGCGGCGGCTGCAAAACGCACCATTCTTCTTGTTTTGGCTCTGCAAAGCAGCCTTTTCAAGGGTTGGCTTGGGTGACAAAATGTCTTGTGTAGGCGTGGGTTTGTCTCCCTCTCGCTCTCTCTCCCTAAGATGTGTCCGGCATAGGCCAGGGTGCCACTCGAGGCCCAAACCAATTCTGGTTATCGCTTCTCGGCCTTTTGGCTAAGATCAAGTGTAGTATCTGTTCTTATCAGTTTAATATCTGATACGTCCCCTATCTGGGGACCATATATTAAATGGATTTTTAGAACAGGGAGATGGAAAAAGAGCTTGCTCTGTCCACTCCACGCATTGACCTGGTATTGCAGTACCTCCAGGAACGGTGCACCCCTTCTTAACCCAGTTTCCAAAAGCAGAACTCAATTCACCTGATTCATATTAGCCCGATTTAATGAATTGGAAGAAAGCATACGTCTTCATATGCACCTCAATTTGGCCCATTCACTTTTCACACTTCCTCCTTTTGTTTTTTATCTTTCACACTTTTGACTTTCTTTATTCATCCAAATAGCAAACTCATCACCACTCAACCTGACCAACTCGGCTATGTCCCCGTGCTGCAGTTCTCTGTCTTATCTAGATCATTTGCAATTGAATGGAATAGATCCCTTTTGGACAAAGTGGATTCACCTGCTGCTGCAGTGACCACAGGTGTGATAACATCTAGAATTGGCATCTGGTGCGATCTCTCCGCTTCCACTCCAAAGAAAGTTACCTGTTTATTCCTATCATGCATTGGTTTTTGGGGTTTTCTTTGAGTAATGATGATCTCTTTAGTAGTCTGTTGGCGCCCTCTCCTGGAGGAATAGTTTGCTTGCTCTTGGACATTCTAAAAGAGAGGTCATGATAGACATTGAGCTTCTGAGCTCAATTGGGGACAGTCATGGGTGATGAATGTTTGCAACCTACTGCGAAGCCTCATACCGCAATATAAGGAACGTCAAATACTAAGAAAGGGCGGCCTATGAAAGAATTACTACTTTCAATAAGTACACTTAAACGGCTAATTGGGAATAGAAAAACTGTAAAAAGCCCTCTGAGAAAGCCCCCCTCTAACCTTTGATAGTAAGCTTTTCTGTAGTCTGCCTGTTGATGTATTTTCCGTTTGAACTGTGCACAACATGAAGAGACGGAACACTGGCGGCTTGTCACAATGCCCCCCGATGACATCACAATAGCGCTGCTGCCTAGAAAACAAGCTGCGCAGAAGAAGTTGTTCTTTGGGTGGGAGGGTGGGCTAGTGGAAGGAGGGGGCAATCTCTTTTTTTCCCGGGTGGTAGGGGGATGACAGGAGAAGGGAAGCGGGTGGTGAGAAAGGTACAGAGGGCAGGGTTTGGGGGCTGGGAAGGAAAGGGAAAAGATTAGGGTTTGGGGATGATGAAAGGGCTTTCTACGGGTAAGGATGGCAAAGGGTGGCAGTGACGGAAAGTCAGGCAACCTGTCCTGTCCGTCTTTTTGTATCGTGAATTGGAAAGACTGCAAGGGGGAGGGGAGTTGCTTGCGCCCTAAAGGAGGAGTTATTCAGATTCATTGCAGTGGGCGGCGGCTGCAAAACGCACCATTCTTCTTGTTTTGGCTCTGCAAAGCAGCCTTTTCAAGGGTTGGCTTGGGTGACAAAATGTCTTGTGTAGGCGTGGGTTTGTCTCCCTCTCGCTCTCTCTCCCTAAGATGTGTCCGGCATAGGCCAGGGTGCCACTCGAGGCCCAAACCAATTCTGGTTATCGCTTCTCGGCCTTTTGGCTAAGATCAAGTGTAGTATCTGTTCTTATCAGTTTAATATCTGATACGTCCCCTATCTGGGGACCATATATTAAATGGATTTTTAGAACAGGGAGATGGAAAAAGAGCTTGCTCTGTCCACTCCACGCATTGACCTGGTATTGCAGTACCTCCAGGAACGGTGCACCCCTTCTTAACCCAGTTTCCAAAAGCAGAACTCAATTCACCTGATTCATATTAGCCCGATTTAATGAATTGGAAGAAAGCATACGTCTTCATATGCACCTCAATTTGGCCCATTCACTTTTCACACTTCCTCCTTTTGTTTTTTATCTTTCACACTTTTGACTTTCTTTATTCATCCAAATAGCAAACTCATGACCACTCAACCTGACCAACTCGGCTATGTCCCCGTGCTGCAGTTCTCTGTCTTATCTAGATCATTTGCAATTGAATGGAATAGATCCCTTTTGGACAAAGTGGATTCACCTGCTGCTGCAGTGACCACAGGTGTGATAACATCTAGAATTGGCATCTGGTGCGATCTCTCCGCTTCCACTCCAAAGAAAGTTACCTGTTTATTCCTATCATGCATTGGTTTTTGGGGTTTTCTTTGAGTAATGATGATCTCTTTAGTAGTCTGTTGGCGCCCTCTCCTGGAGGAATAGTTTGCTTGCTCTTGGACATTCTAAAAGAGAGGTCATGATAGACATTGAGCTTCTGAGCTCAATTGGGGACAGTCATGGGTGATGAATGTTTGCAACCTACTGCGAAGCCTCATACCGCAATATAAGGAACGTCAAATACTAAGAAAGGGCGGCCTATGAAAGAATTACTACTTTCAATAAGTACACTTAAACGGCTAATTGGGAATAGAAAAACTGTAAAAAGCCCTCTGAGAAAGCCCCCCTCTAACCTTTGATAGTAAGCTTTTCTGTAGTCTGCCTGTTGATGTATTTTCCGTTTGAACTGTGCACAACATGAAGAGACGGAACACTGGCGGCTTGTCACAATGCCCCCCGATGACATCACAATAGCGCTGCTGCCTAGAAAACAAGCTGCGCAGAAGAAGTTGTTCTTTGGGTGGGAGGGTGGGCTAGTGGAAGGAGGGGGCAATCTCTTTTTTTCCCGGGTGGTAGGGGGATGACAGGAGAAGGGAAGCGGGTGGTGAGAAAGGTACAGAGGGCAGGGTTTGGGGGCTGGGAAGGAAAGGGAAAAGATTAGGGTTTGGGGATGATGAAAGGGCTTTCTACGGGTAAGGATGGCAAAGGGTGGCAGTGACGGAAAGTCAGGCAACCTGTCCTGTCCGTCTTTTTGTATCGTGAATTGGAAAGACTGCAAGGGGGAGGGGAGTTGCTTGCGCCCTAAAGGAGGAGTTATTCAGATTCATTGCAGTGGGCGGCGGCTGCAAAACGCACCATTCTTCTTGTTTTGGCTCTGCAAAGCAGCCTTTTCAAGGGTTGGCTTGGGTGACAAAATGTCTTGTGTAGGCGTGGGTTTGTCTCCCTCTCGCTCTCTCTCCCTAAGATGTGTCCGGCATAGGCCAGGGTGCCACTCGAGGCCCAAACCAATTCTGGTTATCGCTTCTCGGCCTTTTGGCTAAGATCAAGTGTAGTATCTGTTCTTATCAGTTTAATATCTGATACGTCCCCTATCTGGGGACCATATATTAAATGGATTTTTAGAACAGGGAGATGGAAAAAGAGCTTGCTCTGTCCACTCCACGCATTGACCTGGTATTGCAGTACCTCCAGGAACGGTGCACCCCTTCTTAACCCAGTTTCCAAAAGCAGAACTCAATTCACCTGATTCATATTAGCCCGATTTAATGAATTGGAAGAAAGCATACGTCTTCATATGCACCTCAATTTGGCCCATTCACTTTTCACACTTCCTCCTTTTGTTTTTTATCTTTCACACTTTTGACTTTCTTTATTCATCCAAATAGCAAACTCATGACCACTCAACCTGACCAACTCGGCTATGTCCCCGTGCTGCAGTTCTCTGTCTTATCTAGATCATTTGCAATTGAATGGAATAGATCCCTTTTGGACAAAGTGGATTCACCTGCTGCTGCAGTGACCACAGGTGTGATAACATCTAGAATTGGCATCTGGTGCGATCTCTCCGCTTCCACTCCAAAGAAAGTTACCTGTTTATTCCTATCATGCATTGGTTTTTGGGGTTTTCTTTGAGTAATGATGATCTCTTTAGTAGTCTGTTGGCGCCCTCTCCTGGAGGAATAGTTTGCTTGCTCTTGGACATTCTAAAAGAGAGGTCATGATAGACATTGAGCTTCTGAGCTCAATTGGGGACAGTCATGGGTGATGAATGTTTGCAACCTACTGCGAAGCCTCATACCGCAATATAAGGAACGTCAAATACTAAGAAAGGGCGGCCTATGAAAGAATTACTACTTTCAATAAGTACACTTAAACGGCTAATTGGGAATAGAAAAACTGTAAAAAGCCCTCTGAGAAAGCCCCCCTCTAACCTTTGATAGTAAGCTTTTCTGTAGTCTGCCTGTTGATGTATTTTCCGTTTGAACTGTGCACAACATGAAGAGACGGAACACTGGCGGCTTGTCACAATGCCCCCCGATGACATCACAATAGCGCTGCTGCCTAGAAAACAAGCTGCGCAGAAGAAGTTGTTCTTTGGGTGGGAGGGTGGGCTAGTGGAAGGAGGGGGCAATCTCTTTTTTTCCCGGGTGGTAGGGGGATGACAGGAGAAGGGAAGCGGGTGGTGAGAAAGGTACAGAGGGCAGGGTTTGGGGGCTGGGAAGGAAAGGGAAAAGATTAGGGTTTGGGGATGATGAAAGGGCTTTCTACGGGTAAGGATGGCAAAGGGTGGCAGTGACGGAAAGTCAGGCAACCTGTCCTGTCCGTCTTTTTGTATCGTGAATTGGAAAGACTGCAAGGGGGAGGGGAGTTGCTTGCGCCCTAAAGGAGGAGTTATTCAGATTCATTGCAGTGGGCGGCGGCTGCAAAACGCACCATTCTTCTTGTTTTGGCTCTGCAAAGCAGCCTTTTCAAGGGTTGGCTTGGGTGACAAAATGTCTTGTGTAGGCGTGGGTTTGTCTCCCTCTCGCTCTCTCTCCCTAAGATGTGTCCGGCATAGGCCAGGGTGCCACTCGAGGCCCAAACCAATTCTGGTTATCGCTTCTCGGCCTTTTGGCTAAGATCAAGTGTAGTATCTGTTCTTATCAGTTTAATATCTGATACGTCCCCTATCTGGGGACCATATATTAAATGGATTTTTAGAACAGGGAGATGGAAAAAGAGCTTGCTCTGTCCACTCCACGCATTGACCTGGTATTGCAGTACCTCCAGGAACGGTGCACCCCTTCTTAACCCAGTTTCCAAAAGCAGAACTCAATTCACCTGATTCATATTAGCCCGATTTAATGAATTGGAAGAAAGCATACGTCTTCATATGCACCTCAATTTGGCCCATTCACTTTTCACACTTCCTCCTTTTGTTTTTTATCTTTCACACTTTTGACTTTCTTTATTCATCCAAATAGCAAACTCATCACCACTCAACCTGACCAACTCGGCTATGTCCCCGTGCTGCAGTTCTCTGTCTTATCTAGATCATTTGCAATTGAATGGAATAGATCCCTTTTGGACAAAGTGGATTCACCTGCTGCTGCAGTGACCACAGGTGTGATAACATCTAGAATTGGCATCTGGTGCGATCTCTCCGCTTCCACTCCAAAGAAAGTTACCTGTTTATTCCTATCATGCATTGGTTTTTGGGGTTTTCTTTGAGTAATGATGATCTCTTTAGTAGTCTGTTGGCGCCCTCTCCTGGAGGAATAGTTTGCTTGCTCTTGGACATTCTAAAAGAGAGGTCATGATAGACATTGAGCTTCTGAGCTCAATTGGGGACAGTCATGGGTGATGAATGTTTGCAACCTACTGCGAAGCCTCATACCGCAATATAAGGAACGTCAAATACTAAGAAAGGGCGGCCTATGAAAGAATTACTACTTTCAATAAGTACACTTAAACGGCTAATTGGGAATAGAAAAACTGTAAAAAGCCCTCTGAGAAAGCCCCCCTCTAACCTTTGATAGTAAGCTTTTCTGTAGTCTGCCTGTTGATGTATTTTCCGTTTGAACTGTGCACAACATGAAGAGACGGAACACTGGCGGCTTGTCACAATGCCCCCCGATGACATCACAATAGCGCTGCTGCCTAGAAAACAAGCTGCGCAGAAGAAGTTGTTCTTTGGGTGGGAGGGTGGGCTAGTGGAAGGAGGGGGCAATCTCTTTTTTTCCCGGGTGGTAGGGGGATGACAGGAGAAGGGAAGCGGGTGGTGAGAAAGGTACAGAGGGCAGGGTTTGGGGGCTGGGAAGGAAAGGGAAAAGATTAGGGTTTGGGGATGATGAAAGGGCTTTCTACGGGTAAGGATGGCAAAGGGTGGCAGTGACGGAAAGTCAGGCAACCTGTCCTGTCCGTCTTTTTGTATCGTGAATTGGAAAGACTGCAAGGGGGAGGGGAGTTGCTTGCGCCCTAAAGGAGGAGTTATTCAGATTCATTGCAGTGGGCGGCGGCTGCAAAACGCACCATTCTTCTTGTTTTGGCTCTGCAAAGCAGCCTTTTCAAGGGTTGGCTTGGGTGACAAAATGTCTTGTGTAGGCGTGGGTTTGTCTCCCTCTCGCTCTCTCTCCCTAAGATGTGTCCGGCATAGGCCAGGGTGCCACTCGAGGCCCAAACCAATTCTGGTTATCGCTTCTCGGCCTTTTGGCTAAGATCAAGTGTAGTATCTGTTCTTATCAGTTTAATATCTGATACGTCCCCTATCTGGGGACCATATATTAAATGGATTTTTAGAACAGGGAGATGGAAAAAGAGCTTGCTCTGTCCACTCCACGCATTGACCTGGTATTGCAGTACCTCCAGGAACGGTGCACCCCTTCTTAACCCAGTTTCCAAAAGCAGAACTCAATTCACCTGATTCATATTAGCCCGATTTAATGAATTGGAAGAAAGCATACGTCTTCATATGCACCTCAATTTGGCCCATTCACTTTTCACACTTCCTCCTTTTGTTTTTTATCTTTCACACTTTTGACTTTCTTTATTCATCCAAATAGCAAACTCATCACCACTCAACCTGACCAACTCGGCTATGTCCCCGTGCTGCAGTTCTCTGTCTTATCTAGATCATTTGCAATTGAATGGAATAGATCCCTTTTGGACAAAGTGGATTCACCTGCTGCTGCAGTGACCACAGGTGTGATAACATCTAGAATTGGCATCTGGTGCGATCTCTCCGCTTCCACTCCAAAGAAAGTTACCTGTTTATTCCTATCATGCATTGGTTTTTGGGGTTTTCTTTGAGTAATGATGATCTCTTTAGTAGTCTGTTGGCGCCCTCTCCTGGAGGAATAGTTTGCTTGCTCTTGGACATTCTAAAAGAGAGGTCATGATAGACATTGAGCTTCTGAGCTCAATTGGGGACAGTCATGGGTGATGAATGTTTGCAACCTACTGCGAAGCCTCATACCGCAATATAAGGAACGTCAAATACTAAGAAAGGGCGGCCTATGAAAGAATTACTACTTTCAATAAGTACACTTAAACGGCTAATTGGGAATAGAAAAACTGTAAAAAGCCCTCTGAGAAAGCCCCCCTCTAACCTTTGATAGTAAGCTTTTCTGTAGTCTGCCTGTTGATGTATTTTCCGTTTGAAC
The DNA here is from genome assembly GCF_048569485.1 of Anomaloglossus baeobatrachus. NCBI lineage: Eukaryota > Metazoa > Chordata > Amphibia > Anura > Aromobatidae > Anomaloglossus > Anomaloglossus baeobatrachus. Next base: position 80,291 of record NW_027442309.1, read on the forward strand.
TGTGCACAACATGAAGAGACGGAACACTGGCGGCTTGTCACAATGCCCCCCGATGACATCACAATAGCGCTGCTGCCTAGAAAACAAGCTGCGCAGAAGAAGTTGTTCTTTGGGTGGGAGGGTGGGCTAGTGGAAGGAGGGGGCAATCTCTTTTTTTCCCGGGTGGTAGGGGGATGACAGGAGAAGGGAAGCGGGTGGTGAGAAAGGTACAGAGGGCAGGGTTTGGGGGCTGGGAAGGAAAGGGAAAAGATTAGGGTTTGGGGATGATGAAAGGGCTTTCTACGGGTAAGGATGGCAAAGGGTGGCAGTGACGGAAAGTCAGGCAACCTGTCCTGTCCGTCTTTTTGTATCGTGAATTGGAAAGACTGCAAGGGGGAGGGGAGTTGCTTGCGCCCTAAAGGAGGAGTTATTCAGATTCATTGCAGTGGGCGGCGGCTGCAAAACGCACCATTCTTCTTGTTTTGGCTCTGCAAAGCAGCCTTTTCAAGGGTTGGCTTGGGTGACAAAATGTCTTGTGTAGGCGTGGGTTTGTCTCCCTCTCGCTCTCTCTCCCTAAGATGTGTCCGGCATAGGCCAGGGTGCCACTCGAGGCCCAAACCAATTCTGGTTATCGCTTCTCGGCCTTTTGGCTAAGATCAAGTGTAGTATCTGTTCTTATCAGTTTAATATCTGATACGTCCCCTATCTGGGGACCATATATTAAATGGATTTTTAGAACAGGGAGATGGAAAAAGAGCTTGCTCTGTCCACTCCACGCATTGACCTGGTATTGCAGTACCTCCAGGAACGGTGCACCCCTTCTTAACCCAGTTTCCAAAAGCAGAACTCAATTCACCTGATTCATATTAGCCCGATTTAATGAATTGGAAGAAAGCATACGTCTTCATATGCACCTCAATTTGGCCCATTCACTTTTCACACTTCCTCCTTTTGTTTTTTATCTTTCACACTTTTGACTTTCTTTATTCATCCAAATAGCAAACTCATCACCACTCAACCTGACCAACTCGGCTATGTCCCCGTGCTGCAGTTCTCTGTCTTATCTAGATCATTTGCAATTGAATGGAATAGATCCCTTTTGGACAAAGTGGATTCACCTGCTGCTGCAGTGACCACAGGTGTGATAACATCTAGAATTGGCATCTGGTGCGATCTCTCCGCTTCCACTCCAAAGAAAGTTACCTGTTTATTCCTATCATGCATTGGTTTTTGGGGTTTTCTTTGAGTAATGATGATCTCTTTAGTAGTCTGTTGGCGCCCTCTCCTGGAGGAATAGTTTGCTTGCTCTTGGACATTCTAAAAGAGAGGTCATGATAGACATTGAGCTTCTGAGCTCAATTGGGGACAGTCATGGGTGATGAATGTTTGCAACCTACTGCGAAGCCTCATACCGCAATATAAGGAACGTCAAATACTAAGAAAGGGCGGCCTATGAAAGAATTACTACTTTCAATAAGTACACTTAAACGGCTAATTGGGAATAGAAAAACTGTAAAAAGCCCTCTGAGAAAGCCCCCCTCTAACCTTTGATAGTAAGCTTTTCTGTAGTCTGCCTGTTGATGTATTTTCCGTTTGAACTGTGCACAACATGAAGAGACGGAACACTGGCGGCTTGTCACAATGCCCCCCGATGACATCACAATAGCGCTGCTGCCTAGAAAACAAGCTGCGCAGAAGAAGTTGTTCTTTGGGTGGGAGGGTGGGCTAGTGGAAGGAGGGGGCAATCTCTTTTTTTCCCGGGTGGTAGGGGGATGACAGGAGAAGGGAAGCGGGTGGTGAGAAAGGTACAGAGGGCAGGGTTTGGGGGCTGGGAAGGAAAGGGAAAAGATTAGGGTTTGGGGATGATGAAAGGGCTTTCTACGGGTAAGGATGGCAAAGGGTGGCAGTGACGGAAAGTCAGGCAACCTGTCCTGTCCGTCTTTTTGTATCGTGAATTGGAAAGACTGCAAGGGGGAGGGGAGTTGCTTGCGCCCTAAAGGAGGAGTTATTCAGATTCATTGCAGTGGGCGGCGGCTGCAAAACGCACCATTCTTCTTGTTTTGGCTCTGCAAAGCAGCCTTTTCAAGGGTTGGCTTGGGTGACAAAATGTCTTGTGTAGGCGTGGGTTTGTCTCCCTCTCGCTCTCTCTCCCTAAGATGTGTCCGGCATAGGCCAGGGTGCCACTCGAGGCCCAAACCAATTCTGGTTATCGCTTCTCGGCCTTTTGGCTAAGATCAAGTGTAGTATCTGTGAGGCTCGGCAGATGCAATGCACACTGGAAGGTTGCGCTTGCTAGTACTCTTGATGTATAGTATATTCATCTAGAGGAAAACATGGCCCTACCAGGATCGAGGCTATTAGACTGAGTAAGTGTGGGGGCTATGGTGCAATGTGCCCCAGGACTGACGACCCTGGAGTGAGTCTGAGCTTGCTGGCTTGGGACCCCGGCGAGCCTTGGGCTCTGTAGCACACCGTACCTTGCCCTTTCATACTTTCTGAGCATATTGCTCTATCCCGGCCTTCTGGCTAGGAAGGGAAATTTTTATAATCATGGTCGGAGGTCCGTTCAGCTTTGGGCTGAGAAACCAACACCCGGTTGGAGGTCCGGGTCAGCTTCGGCTGAGAAACCAACACCCGGTTGGAGGTCTGGGTCAGCTTCGGCTGAGAAACCAACACCCGGTTGGAGGTCCGGGTCAGCTTCGGCTGAGAAACCAACACCCGGTTGGAGGTCCGGTTAGCCTTGGGCTGAGAAACCAACACCGGTTGACGGTCCGGGCAGTTTCGGCTGCGAAACCAACAACTAGTAGCTCTCTACTCCACTTGGGTAAGATGCCTGGGTGGACGCTGGGAGCAACGACAAGGCTCAACCAGGCTTCGGCTTGGGGGAGCACCGAAGATCCCTGACCCTTGCTGTGGCCTTCTGGCTCGGAGGGACGGGGTTGATTTTTGGGGACCCTCTCCTCACGGAGGGGTCCACACGAATCCTAGCCTTTGCACTGTTTTTGGTGTGACTTCGGTCATGCATTTTTTGCGGTGCTTTGGAAAGCTTCATTAAATCAATCTGTTCTTATCAGTTTAATATCTGATACGTCCCCTATCTGGGGACCATATATTAAATGGATTTTTAGAACAGGGAGATGGAAAAAGAGCTTGCTCTGTCCACTCCACGCATTGACCTGGTATTGCAGTACCTCCAGGAACGGTGCACCCCTTCTTAACCCAGTTTCCAAAAGCAGAACTCAATTCACCTGATTCATATTAGCCCGATTTAATGAATTGGAAGAAAGCATACGTCTTCATATGCACCTCAATTTGGCCCATTCACTTTTCACACTTCCTCCTTTTGTTTTTTATCTTTCACACTTTTGACTTTCTTTATTCATCCAAATAGCAAACTCATCACCACTCAACCTGACCAACTCGGCTATGTCCCCGTGCTGCAGTTCTCTGTCTTATCTAGATCATTTGCAATTGAATGGAATAGATCCCTTTTGGACAAAGTGGATTCACCTGCTGCTGCAGTGACCACAGGTGTGATAACATCTAGAATTGGCATCTGGTGCGATCTCTCCGCTTCCACTCCAAAGAAAGTTACCTGTTTATTCCTATCATGCATTGGTTTTTGGGGTTTTCTTTGAGTAATGATGATCTCTTTAGTAGTCTGTTGGCGCCCTCTCCTGGAGGAATAGTTTGCTTGCTCTTGGACATTCTAAAAGAGAGGTCATGATAGACATTGAGCTTCTGAGCTCAATTGGGGACAGTCATGGGTGATGAATGTTTGCAACCTACTGCGAAGCCTCATACCGCAATATAAGGAACGTCAAATACTAAGAAAGGGCGGCCTATGAAAGAATTACTACTTTCAATAAGTACACTTAAACGGCTAATTGGGAATAGAAAAACTGTAAAAAGCCCTCTGAGAAAGCCCCCCTCTAACCTTTGATAGTAAGCTTTTCTGTAGTCTGCCTGTTGATGTATTTTCCGTTTGAACTGTGCACAACATGAAGAGACGGAACACTGGCGGCTTGTCACAATGCCCCCCGATGACATCACAATAGCGCTGCTGCCTAGAAAACAAGCTGCGCAGAAGAAGTTGTTCTTTGGGTGGGAGGGTGGGCTAGTGGAAGGAGGGGGCAATCTCTTTTTTTCCCGGGTGGTAGGGGGATGACAGGAGAAGGGAAGCGGGTGGTGAGAAAGGTACAGAGGGCAGGGTTTGGGGGCTGGGAAGGAAAGGGAAAAGATTAGGGTTTGGGGATGATGAAAGGGCTTTCTACGGGTAAGGATGGCAAAGGGTGGCAGTGACGGAAAGTCAGGCAACCTGTCCTGTCCGTCTTTTTGTATCGTGAATTGGAAAGACTGCAAGGGGGAGGGGAGTTGCTTGCGCCCTAAAGGAGGAGTTATTCAGATTCATTGCAGTGGGCGGCGGCTGCAAAACGCACCATTCTTCTTGTTTTGGCTCTGCAAAGCAGCCTTTTCAAGGGTTGGCTTGGGTGACAAAATGTCTTGTGTAGGCGTGGGTTTGTCTCCCTCTCGCTCTCTCTCCCTAAGATGTGTCCGGCATAGGCCAGGGTGCCACTCGAGGCCCAAACCAATTCTGGTTATCGCTTCTCGGCCTTTTGGCTAAGATCAAGTGTAGTATCTGTTCTTATCAGTTTAATATCTGATACGTCCCCTATCTGGGGACCATATATTAAATGGATTTTTAGAACAGGGAGATGGAAAAAGAGCTTGCTCTGTCCACTCCACGCATTGACCTGGTATTGCAGTACCTCCAGGAACGGTGCACCCCTTCTTAACCCAGTTTCCAAAAGCAGAACTCAATTCACCTGATTCATATTAGCCCGATTTAATGAATTGGAAGAAAGCATACGTCTTCATATGCACCTCAATTTGGCCCATTCACTTTTCACACTTCCTCCTTTTGTTTTTTATCTTTCACACTTTTGACTTTCTTTATTCATCCAAATAGCAAACTCATCACCACTCAACCTGACCAACTCGGCTATGTCCCCGTGCTGCAGTTCTCTGTCTTATCTAGATCATTTGCAATTGAATGGAATAGATCCCTTTTGGACAAAGTGGATTCACCTGCTGCTGCAGTGACCACAGGTGTGATAACATCTAGAATTGGCATCTGGTGCGATCTCTCCGCTTCCACTCCAAAGAAAGTTACCTGTTTATTCCTATCATGCATTGGTTTTTGGGGTTTTCTTTGAGTAATGATGATCTCTTTAGTAGTCTGTTGGCGCCCTCTCCTGGAGGAATAGTTTGCTTGCTCTTGGACATTCTAAAAGAGAGGTCATGATAGACATTGAGCTTCTGAGCTCAATTGGGGACAGTCATGGGTGATGAATGTTTGCAACCTACTGCGAAGCCTCATACCGCAATATAAGGAACGTCAAATACTAAGAAAGGGCGGCCTATGAAAGAATTACTACTTTCAATAAGTACACTTAAACGGCTAATTGGGAATAGAAAAACTGTAAAAAGCCCTCTGAGAAAGCCCCCCTCTAACCTTTGATAGTAAGCTTTTCTGTAGTCTGCCTGTTGATGTATTTTCCGTTTGAACTGTGCACAACATGAAGAGACGGAACACTGGCGGCTTGTCACAATGCCCCCCGATGACATCACAATAGCGCTGCTGCCTAGAAAACAAGCTGCGCAGAAGAAGTTGTTCTTTGGGTGGGAGGGTGGGCTAGTGGAAGGAGGGGGCAATCTCTTTTTTTCCCGGGTGGTAGGGGGATGACAGGAGAAGGGAAGCGGGTGGTGAGAAAGGTACAGAGGGCAGGGTTTGGGGGCTGGGAAGGAAAGGGAAAAGATTAGGGTTTGGGGATGATGAAAGGGCTTTCTACGGGTAAGGATGGCAAAGGGTGGCAGTGACGGAAAGTCAGGCAACCTGTCCTGTCCGTCTTTTTGTATCGTGAATTGGAAAGACTGCAAGGGGGAGGGGAGTTGCTTGCGCCCTAAAGGAGGAGTTATTCAGATTCATTGCAGTGGGCGGCGGCTGCAAAACGCACCATTCTTCTTGTTTTGGCTCTGCAAAGCAGCCTTTTCAAGGGTTGGCTTGGGTGACAAAATGTCTTGTGTAGGCGTGGGTTTGTCTCCCTCTCGCTCTCTCTCCCTAAGATGTGTCCGGCATAGGCCAGGGTGCCACTCGAGGCCCAAACCAATTCTGGTTATCGCTTCTCGGCCTTTTGGCTAAGATCAAGTGTAGTATCTGTTCTTATCAGTTTAATATCTGATACGTCCCCTATCTGGGGACCATATATTAAATGGATTTTTAGAACAGGGAGATGGAAAAAGAGCTTGCTCTGTCCACTCCACGCATTGACCTGGTATTGCAGTACCTCCAGGAACGGTGCACCCCTTCTTAACCCAGTTTCCAAAAGCAGAACTCAATTCACCTGATTCATATTAGCCCGATTTAATGAATTGGAAGAAAGCATACGTCTTCATATGCACCTCAATTTGGCCCATTCACTTTTCACACTTCCTCCTTTTGTTTTTTATCTTTCACACTTTTGACTTTCTTTATTCATCCAAATAGCAAACTCATCACCACTCAACCTGACCAACTCGGCTATGTCCCCGTGCTGCAGTTCTCTGTCTTATCTAGATCATTTGCAATTGAATGGAATAGATCCCTTTTGGACAAAGTGGATTCACCTGCTGCTGCAGTGACCACAGGTGTGATAACATCTAGAATTGGCATCTGGTGCGATCTCTCCGCTTCCACTCCAAAGAAAGTTACCTGTTTATTCCTATCATGCATTGGTTTTTGGGGTTTTCTTTGAGTAATGATGATCTCTTTAGTAGTCTGTTGGCGCCCTCTCCTGGAGGAATAGTTTGCTTGCTCTTGGACATTCTAAAAGAGAGGTCATGATAGACATTGAGCTTCTGAGCTCAATTGGGGACAGTCATGGGTGATGAATGTTTGCAACCTACTGCGAAGCCTCATACCGCAATATAAGGAACGTCAAATACTAAGAAAGGGCGGCCTATGAAAGAATTACTACTTTCAATAAGTACACTTAAACGGCTAATTGGGAATAGAAAAACTGTAAAAAGCCCTCTGAGAAAGCCCCCCTCTAACCTTTGATAGTAAGCTTTTCTGTAGTCTGCCTGTTGATGTATTTTCCGTTTGAACTGTGCACAACATGAAGAGACGGAACACTGGCGGCTTGTCACAATGCCCCCCGATGACATCACAATAGCGCTGCTGCCTAGAAAACAAGCTGCGCAGAAGAAGTTGTTCTTTGGGTGGGAGGGTGGGCTAGTGGAAGGAGGGGGCAATCTCTTTTTTTCCCGGGTGGTAGGGGGATGACAGGAGAAGGGAAGCGGGTGGTGAGAAAGGTACAGAGGGCAGGGTTTGGGGGCTGGGAAGGAAAGGGAAAAGATTAGGGTTTGGGGATGATGAAAGGGCTTTCTACGGGTAAGGATGGCAAAGGGTGGCAGTGACGGAAAGTCAGGCAACCTGTCCTGTCCGTCTTTTTGTATCGTGAATTGGAAAGACTGCAAGGGGGAGGGGAGTTGCTTGCGCCCTAAAGGAGGAGTTATTCAGATTCATTGCAGTGGGCGGCGGCTGCAAAACGCACCATTCTTCTTGTTTTGGCTCTGCAAAGCAGCCTTTTCAAGGGTTGGCTTGGGTGACAAAATGTCTTGTGTAGGCGTGGGTTTGTCTCCCTCTCGCTCTCTCTCCCTAAGATGTGTCCGGCATAGGCCAGGGTGCCACTCGAGGCCCAAACCAATTCTGGTTATCGCTTCTCGGCCTTTTGGCTAAGATCAAGTGTAGTATCTGTTCTTATCAGTTTAATATCTGATACGTCCCCTATCTGGGGACCATATATTAAATGGATTTTTAGAACAGGGAGATGGAAAAAGAGCTTGCTCTGTCCACTCCACGCATTGACCTGGTATTGCAGTACCTCCAGGAACGGTGCACCCCTTCTTAACCCAGTTTCCAAAAGCAGAACTCAATTCACCTGATTCATATTAGCCCGATTTAATGAATTGGAAGAAAGCATACGTCTTCATATGCACCTCAATTTGGCCCATTCACTTTTCACACTTCCTCCTTTTGTTTTTTATCTTTCACACTTTTGACTTTCTTTATTCATCCAAATAGCAAACTCATCACCACTCAACCTGACCAACTCGGCTATGTCCCCGTGCTGCAGTTCTCTGTCTTATCTAGATCATTTGCAATTGAATGGAATAGATCCCTTTTGGACAAAGTGGATTCACCTGCTGCTGCAGTGACCACAGGTGTGATAACATCTAGAATTGGCATCTGGTGCGATCTCTCCGCTTCCACTCCAAAGAAAGTTACCTGTTTATTCCTATCATGCATTGGTTTTTGGGGTTTTCTTTGAGTAATGATGATCTCTTTAGTAGTCTGTTGGCGCCCTCTCCTGGAGGAATAGTTTGCTTGCTCTTGGACATTCTAAAAGAGAGGTCATGATAGACATTGAGCTTCTGAGCTCAATTGGGGACAGTCATGGGTGATGAATGTTTGCAACCTACTGCGAAGCCTCATACCGCAATATAAGGAACGTCAAATACTAAGAAAGGGCGGCCTATGAAAGAATTACTACTTTCAATAAGTACACTTAAACGGCTAATTGGGAATAGAAAAACTGTAAAAAGCCCTCTGAGAAAGCCCCCCTCTAACCTTTGATAGTAAGCTTTTCTGTAGTCTGCCTGTTGATGTATTTTCCGTTTGAACTGTGCACAACATGAAGAGACGGAACACTGGCGGCTTGTCACAATGCCCCCCGATGACATCACAATAGCGCTGCTGCCTAGAAAACAAGCTGCGCAGAAGAAGTTGTTCTTTGGGTGGGAGGGTGGGCTAGTGGAAGGAGGGGGCAATCTCTTTTTTTCCCGGGTGGTAGGGGGATGACAGGAGAAGGGAAGCGGGTGGTGAGAAAGGTACAGAGGGCAGGGTTTGGGGGCTGGGAAGGAAAGGGAAAAGATTAGGGTTTGGGGATGATGAAAGGGCTTTCTACGGGTAAGGATGGCAAAGGGTGGCAGTGACGGAAAGTCAGGCAACCTGTCCTGTCCGTCTTTTTGTATCGTGAATTGGAAAGACTGCAAGGGGGAGGGGAGTTGCTTGCGCCCTAAAGGAGGAGTTATTCAGATTCATTGCAGTGGGCGGCGGCTGCAAAACGCACCATTCTTCTTGTTTTGGCTCTGCAAAGCAGCCTTTTCAAGGGTTGGCTTGGGTGACAAAATGTCTTGTGTAGGCGTGGGTTTGTCTCCCTCTCGCTCTCTCTCCCTAAGATGTGTCCGGCATAGGCCAGGGTGCCACTCGAGGCCCAAACCAATTCTGGTTATCGCTTCTCGGCCTTTTGGCTAAGATCAAGTGTAGTATCTGTTCTTATCAGTTTAATATCTGATACGTCCCCTATCTGGGGACCATATATTAAATGGATTTTTAGAACAGGGAGATGGAAAAAGAGCTTGCTCTGTCCACTCCACGCATTGACCTGGTATTGCAGTACCTCCAGGAACGGTGCACCCCTTCTTAACCCAGTTTCCAAAAGCAGAACTCAATTCACCTGATTCATATTAGCCCGATTTAATGAATTGGAAGAAAGCATACGTCTTCATATGCACCTCAATTTGGCCCATTCACTTTTCACACTTCCTCCTTTTGTTTTTTATCTTTCACACTTTTGACTTTCTTTATTCATCCAAATAGCAAACTCATCACCACTCAACCTGACCAACTCGGCTATGTCCCCGTGCTGCAGTTCTCTGTCTTATCTAGATCATTTGCAATTGAATGGAATAGATCCCTTTTGGACAAAGTGGATTCACCTGCTGCTGCAGTGACCACAGGTGTGATAACATCTAGAATTGGCATCTGGTGCGATCTCTCCGCTTCCACTCCAAAGAAAGTTACCTGTTTATTCCTATCATGCATTGGTTTTTGGGGTTTTCTTTGAGTAATGATGATCTCTTTAGTAGTCTGTTGGCGCCCTCTCCTGGAGGAATAGTTTGCTTGCTCTTGGACATTCTAAAAGAGAGGTCATGATAGACATTGAGCTTCTGAGCTCAATTGGGGACAGTCATGGGTGATGAATGTTTGCAACCTACTGCGAAGCCTCATACCGCAATATAAGGAACGTCAAATACTAAGAAAGGGCGGCCTATGAAAGAATTACTACTTTCAATAAGTACACTTAAACGGCTAATTGGGAATAGAAAAACTGTAAAAAGCCCTCTGAGAAAGCCCCCCTCTAACCTTTGATAGTAAGCTTTTCTGTAGTCTGCCTGTTGATGTATTTTCCGTTTGAACTGTGCACAACATGAAGAGACGGAACACTGGCGGCTTGTCACAATGCCCCCCGATGACATCACAATAGCGCTGCTGCCTAGAAAACAAGCTGCGCAGAAGAAGTTGTTCTTTGGGTGGGAGGGTGGGCTAGTGGAAGGAGGGGGCAATCTCTTTTTTTCCCGGGTGGTAGGGGGATGACAGGAGAAGGGAAGCGGGTGGTGAGAAAGGTACAGAGGGCAGGGTTTGGGGGCTGGGAAGGAAAGGGAAAAGATTAGGGTTTGGGGATGATGAAAGGGCTTTCTACGGGTAAGGATGGCAAAGGGTGGCAGTGACGGAAAGTCAGGCAACCTGTCCTGTCCGTCTTTTTGTATCGTGAATTGGAAAGACTGCAAGGGGGAGGGGAGTTGCTTGCGCCCTAAAGGAGGAGTTATTCAGATTCATTGCAGTGGGCGGCGGCTGCAAAACGCACCATTCTTCTTGTTTTGGCTCTGCAAAGCAGCCTTTTCAAGGGTTGGCTTGGGTGACAAAATGTCTTGTGTAGGCGTGGGTTTGTCTCCCTCTCGCTCTCTCTCCCTAAGATGTGTCCGGCATAGGCCAGGGTGCCACTCGAGGCCCAAACCAATTCTGGTTATCGCTTCTCGGCCTTTTGGCTAAGATCAAGTGTAGTGTTGTTCGAAGAGGTGGTTTAAGCTCCAGGCCACCTTAGTACAATGATACAATGCACACTGGAAGGTTGCGCTTGCTAGTACTCTGGGTGGATAGTATATTCATCTAGTGGAAAACATGGCCCTACCAGGATCGAGGCTATTAGACTGAGTAAGGATGGGGGGCTATGGTACAACGTGCCCCAGGACTGACGACCCTGGAGTGAGTCTGAGCTTGCTGGCTTGGGACCCCGGCAAGCCTTGGCCTCTGTAGCACACCGTACCTTGCCTTTTCATACTTTTTGAGCATATTACCCTATCCCGGCCTTCTGGCTAGGAAGGGAAATTTTTATAATCCCGGTCGGAGGTCTGGTCAGCTTTGGGCTGAGAAACTAACACCCGGTTGGAGGTCCGGGTCAGCTTCGGCTGAGAAACCAACACCCGGTTGGAGGTCTGGGTCAGCTTCGGCTGAGAAACCAACACCCGGTTGGAGGTCCGGTTAGCCTTGGGCTGAGAAACCAACACCGGTTGACGGTCCGGGCAGTTTCGGCTGCGAAACCAACAACTAGTAGCTCTCTACTCCACTTGGGTAAGATGCCTGGGTGGACGCTGGGAGCAACGACAAGGCTCAACCAGGCTTCGGCTTGGGGGAGCACCGAAGATCCCTGACCCTTGCTGTGGCCTTCTGGCTCGAAGGGACGGGGTTGATTTTTGGGGACCCTCTCCTCACGGTGGGGTCCACACGAATCCTAGCCTTTGCACTGTTTTTGGTGTGACTTCGGTCATGCATTTTTTGTGGTGCTTTGGAAAGCTTCATTAAATCAAAAAATCTGTTCTTATCAGTTTAATATCTGATACGTCCCCTATCTGGGGACCATATATTAAATGGATTTTTAGAACAGGGAGATGGAAAAAGAGCTTGCTCTGTCCACTCCACGCATTGACCTGGTATTGCAGTACCTCCAGGAACGGTGCACCCCTTCTTAACCCAGTTTCCAAAAGCAGAACTCAATTCACCTGATTCATATTAGCCCGATTTAATGAATTGGAAGAAAGCATACGTCTTCATATGCACCTCAATTTGGCCCATTCACTTTTCACACTTCCTCCTTTTGTTTTTTATCTTTCACACTTTTGACTTTCTTTATTCATCCAAATAGCAAACTCATCACCACTCAACCTGACCAACTCGGCTATGTCCCCGTGCTGCAGTTCTCTGTCTTATCTAGATCATTTGCAATTGAATGGAATAGATCCCTTTTGGACAAAGTGGATTCACCTGCTGCTGCAGTGACCACAGGTGTGATAACATCTAGAATTGGCATCTGGTGCGATCTCTCCGCTTCCACTCCAAAGAAAGTTACCTGTTTATTCCTATCATGCATTGGTTTTTGGGGTTTTCTTTGAGTAATGATGATCTCTTTAGTAGTCTGTTGGCGCCCTCTCCTGGAGGAATAGTTTGCTTGCTCTTGGACATTCTAAAAGAGAGGTCATGATAGACATTGAGCTTCTGAGCTCAATTGGGGACAGTCATGGGTGATGAATGTTTGCAACCTACTGCGAAGCCTCATACCGCAATATAAGGAACGTCAAATACTAAGAAAGGGCGGCCTATGAAAGAATTACTACTTTCAATAAGTACACTTAAACGGCTAATTGGGAATAGAAAAACTGTAAAAAGCCCTCTGAGAAAGCCCCCCTCTAACCTTTGATAGTAAGCTTTTCTGTAGTCTGCCTGTTGATGTATTTTCCGTTTGAACTGTGCACAACATGAAGAGACGGAACACTGGCGGCTTGTCACAATGCCCCCCGATGACATCACAATAGCGCTGCTGCCTAGAAAACAAGCTGCGCAGAAGAAGTTGTTCTTTGGGTGGGAGGGTGGGCTAGTGGAAGGAGGGGGCAATCTCTTTTTTTCCCGGGTGGTAGGGGGATGACAGGAGAAGGGAAGCGGGTGGTGAGAAAGGTACAGAGGGCAGGGTTTGGGGGCTGGGAAGGAAAGGGAAAAGATTAGGGTTTGGGGATGATGAAAGGGCTTTCTACGGGTAAGGATGGCAAAGGGTGGCAGTGACGGAAAGTCAGGCAACCTGTCCTGTCCGTCTTTTTGTATCGTGAATTGGAAAGACTGCAAGGGGGAGGGGAGTTGCTTGCGCCCTAAAGGAGGAGTTATTCAGATTCATTGCAGTGGGCGGCGGCTGCAAAACGCACCATTCTTCTTGTTTTGGCTCTGCAAAGCAGCCTTTTCAAGGGTTGGCTTGGGTGACAAAATGTCTTGTGTAGGCGTGGGTTTGTCTCCCTCTCGCTCTCTCTCCCTAAGATGTGTCCGGCATAGGCCAGGGTGCCACTCGAGGCCCAAACCAATTCTGGTTATCGCTTCTCGGCCTTTTGGCTAAGATCAAGTGTAGTATCTGTTCTTATCAGTTTAATATCTGATACGTCCCCTATCTGGGGACCATATATTAAATGGATTTTTAGAACAGGGAGATGGAAAAAGAGCTTGCTCTGTCCACTCCACGCATTGACCTGGTATTGCAGTACCTCCAGGAACGGTGCACCCCTTCTTAACCCAGTTTCCAAAAGCAGAACTCAATTCACCTGATTCATATTAGCCCGATTTAATGAATTGGAAGAAAGCATACGTCTTCATATGCACCTCAATTTGGCCCATTCACTTTTCACACTTCCTCCTTTTGTTTTTTATCTTTCACACTTTTGACTTTCTTTATTCATCCAAATAGCAAACTCATCACCACTCAACCTGACCAACTCGGCTATGTCCCCGTGCTGCAGTTCTCTGTCTTATCTAGATCATTTGCAATTGAATGGAATAGATCCCTTTTGGACAAAGTGGATTCACCTGCTGCTGCAGTGACCACAGGTGTGATAACATCTAGAATTGGCATCTGGTGCGATCTCTCCGCTTCCACTCCAAAGAAAGTTACCTGTTTATTCCTATCATGCATTGGTTTTTGGGGTTTTCTTTGAGTAATGATGATCTCTTTAGTAGTCTGTTGGCGCCCTCTCCTGGAGGAATAGTTTGCTTGCTCTTGGACATTCTAAAAGAGAGGTCATGATAGACATTGAGCTTCTGAGCTCAATTGGGGACAGTCATGGGTGATGAATGTTTGCAACCTACTGCGAAGCCTCATACCGCAATATAAGGAACGTCAAATACTAAGAAAGGGCGGCCTATGAAAGAATTACTACTTTCAATAAGTACACTTAAACGGCTAATTGGGAATAGAAAAACTGTAAAAAGCCCTCTGAGAAAGCCCCCCTCTAACCTTTGATAGTAAGCTTTTCTGTAGTCTGCCTGTTGATGTATTTTCCGTTTGAACTGTGCACAACATGAAGAGACGGAACACTGGCGGCTTGTCACAATGCCCCCCGATGACATCACAATAGCGCTGCTGCCTAGAAAACAAGCTGCGCAGAAGAAGTTGTTCTTTGGGTGGGAGGGTGGGCTAGTGGAAGGAGGGGGCAATCTCTTTTTTTCCCGGGTGGTAGGGGGATGACAGGAGAAGGGAAGCGGGTGGTGAGAAAGGTACAGAGGGCAGGGTTTGGGGGCTGGGAAGGAAAGGGAAAAGATTAGGGTTTGGGGATGATGAAAGGGCTTTCTACGGGTAAGGATGGCAAAGGGTGGCAGTGACGGAAAGTCAGGCAACCTGTCCTGTCCGTCTTTTTGTATCGTGAATTGGAAAGACTGCAAGGGGGAGGGGAGTTGCTTGCGCCCTAAAGGAGGAGTTATTCAGATTCATTGCAGTGGGCGGCGGCTGCAAAACGCACCATTCTTCTTGTTTTGGCTCTGCAAAGCAGCCTTTTCAAGGGTTGGCTTGGGTGACAAAATGTCTTGTGTAGGCGTGGGTTTGTCTCCCTCTCGCTCTCTCTCCCTAAGATGTGTCCGGCATAGGCCAGGGTGCCACTCGAGGCCCAAACCAATTCTGGTTATCGCTTCTCGGCCTTTTGGCTAAGATCAAGTGTAGTATCTGTTCTTATCAGTTTAATATCTGATACGTCCCCTATCTGGGGACCATATATTAAATGGATTTTTAGAACAGGGAGATGGAAAAAGAGCTTGCTCTGTCCACTCCACGCATTGACCTGGTATTGCAGTACCTCCAGGAACGGTGCACCCCTTCTTAACCCAGTTTCCAAAAGCAGAACTCAATTCACCTGATTCATATTAGCCCGATTTAATGAATTGGAAGAAAGCATACGTCTTCATATGCACCTCAATTTGGCCCATTCACTTTTCACACTTCCTCCTTTTGTTTTTTATCTTTCACACTTTTGACTTTCTTTATTCATCCAAATAGCAAACTCATCACCACTCAACCTGACCAACTCGGCTATGTCCCCGTGCTGCAGTTCTCTGTCTTATCTAGATCATTTGCAATTGAATGGAATAGATCCCTTTTGGACAAAGTGGATTCACCTGCTGCTGCAGTGACCACAGGTGTGATAACATCTAGAATTGGCATCTGGTGCGATCTCTCCGCTTCCACTCCAAAGAAAGTTACCTGTTTATTCCTATCATGCATTGGTTTTTGGGGTTTTCTTTGAGTAATGATGATCTCTTTAGTAGTCTGTTGGCGCCCTCTCCTGGAGGAATAGTTTGCTTGCTCTTGGACATTCTAAAAGAGAGGTCATGATAGACATTGAGCTTCTGAGCTCAATTGGGGACAGTCATGGGTGATGAATGTTTGCAACCTACTGCGAAGCCTCATACCGCAATATAAGGAACGTCAAATACTAAGAAAGGGCGGCCTATGAAAGAATTAC
This sequence comes from Anomaloglossus baeobatrachus, assembly GCF_048569485.1. Classification (NCBI taxonomy): domain Eukaryota; kingdom Metazoa; phylum Chordata; class Amphibia; order Anura; family Aromobatidae; genus Anomaloglossus; species Anomaloglossus baeobatrachus. The sequence continues at coordinate 95,978 of NW_027442309.1, forward strand.
TACTTTCAATAAGTACACTTAAACGGCTAATTGGGAATAGAAAAACTGTAAAAAGCCCTCTGAGAAAGCCCCCCTCTAACCTTTGATAGTAAGCTTTTCTGTAGTCTGCCTGTTGATGTATTTTCCGTTTGAACTGTGCACAACATGAAGAGACGGAACACTGGCGGCTTGTCACAATGCCCCCCGATGACATCACAATAGCGCTGCTGCCTAGAAAACAAGCTGCGCAGAAGAAGTTGTTCTTTGGGTGGGAGGGTGGGCTAGTGGAAGGAGGGGGCATTCTCTTTTTTTCCCGGGTGGTAGGGGGATGACAGGAGAAGGGAAGCGGGTGGTGAGAAAGGTACAGAGGGCAGGGTTTGGGGGCTGGGAAGGAAAGGGAAAAGATTAGGGTTTGGGGATGATGAAAGGGCTTTCTACGGGTAAGGATGGCAAAGGGTGGCAGTGACGGAAAGTCAGGCAACCTGTCCTGTCCGTCTTTTTGTATCGTGAATTGGAAAGACTGCAAGGGGGAGGGGAGTTGCTTGCGCCCTAAAGGAGGAGTTATTCAGATTCATTGCAGTGGGCGGCGGCTGCAAAACGCACCATTCTTCTTGTTTTGGCTCTGCAAAGCAGCCTTTTCAAGGGTTGGCTTGGGTGACAAAATGTCTTGTGTAGGCGTGGGTTTGTCTCCCTCTCGCTCTCTCTCCCTAAGATGTGTCCGGCATAGGCCAGGGTGCCACTCGAGGCCCAAACCAATTCTGGTTATCGCTTCTCGGCCTTTTGGCTAAGATCAAGTGTAGTATCTGTTCTTATCAGTTTAATATCTGATACGTCCCCTATCTGGGGACCATATATTAAATGGATTTTTAGAACAGGGAGATGGAAAAAGAGCTTGCTCTGTCCACTCCACGCATTGACCTGGTATTGCAGTACCTCCAGGAACGGTGCACCCCTTCTTAACCCAGTTTCCAAAAGCAGAACTCAATTCACCTGATTCATATTAGCCCGATTTAATGAATTGGAAGAAAGCATACGTCTTCATATGCACCTCAATTTGGCCCATTCACTTTTCACACTTCCTCCTTTTGTTTTTTATCTTTCACACTTTTGACTTTCTTTATTCATCCAAATAGCAAACTCATCACCACTCAACCTGACCAACTCGGCTATGTCCCCGTGCTGCAGTTCTCTGTCTTATCTAGATCATTTGCAATTGAATGGAATAGATCCCTTTTGGACAAAGTGGATTCACCTGCTGCTGCAGTGACCACAGGTGTGATAACATCTAGAATTGGCATCTGGTGCGATCTCTCCGCTTCCACTCCAAAGAAAGTTACCTGTTTATTCCTATCATGCATTGGTTTTTGGGGTTTTCTTTGAGTAATGATGATCTCTTTAGTAGTCTGTTGGCGCCCTCTCCTGGAGGAATAGTTTGCTTGCTCTTGGACATTCTAAAAGAGAGGTCATGATAGACATTGAGCTTCTGAGCTCAATTGGGGACAGTCATGGGTGATGAATGTTTGCAACCTACTGCGAAGCCTCATACCGCAATATAAGGAACGTCAAATACTAAGAAAGGGCGGCCTATGAAAGAATTACTACTTTCAATAAGTACACTTAAACGGCTAATTGGGAATAGAAAAACTGTAAAAAGCCCTCTGAGAAAGCCCCCCTCTAACCTTTGATAGTAAGCTTTTCTGTAGTCTGCCTGTTGATGTATTTTCCGTTTGAACTGTGCACAACATGAAGAGACGGAACACTGGCGGCTTGTCACAATGCCCCCCGATGACATCACAATAGCGCTGCTGCCTAGAAAACAAGCTGCGCAGAAGAAGTTGTTCTTTGGGTGGGAGGGTGGGCTAGTGGAAGGAGGGGGCAATCTCTTTTTTTCCCGGGTGGTAGGGGGATGACAGGAGAAGGGAAGCGGGTGGTGAGAAAGGTACAGAGGGCAGGGTTTGGGGGCTGGGAAGGAAAGGGAAAAGATTAGGGTTTGGGGATGATGAAAGGGCTTTCTACGGGTAAGGATGGCAAAGGGTGGCAGTGACGGAAAGTCAGGCAACCTGTCCTGTCCGTCTTTTTGTATCGTGAATTGGAAAGACTGCAAGGGGGAGGGGAGTTGCTTGCGCCCTAAAGGAGGAGTTATTCAGATTCATTGCAGTGGGCGGCGGCTGCAAAACGCACCATTCTTCTTGTTTTGGCTCTGCAAAGCAGCCTTTTCAAGGGTTGGCTTGGGTGACAAAATGTCTTGTGTAGGCGTGGGTTTGTCTCCCTCTCGCTCTCTCTCCCTAAGATGTGTCCGGCATAGGCCAGGGTGCCACTCGAGGCCCAAACCAATTCTGGTTATCGCTTCTCGGCCTTTTGGCTAAGATCAAGTGTAGTATCTGTTCTTATCAGTTTAATATCTGATACGTCCCCTATCTGGGGACCATATATTAAATGGATTTTTAGAACAGGGAGATGGAAAAAGAGCTTGCTCTGTCCACTCCACGCATTGACCTGGTATTGCAGTACCTCCAGGAACGGTGCACCCCTTCTTAACCCAGTTTCCAAAAGCAGAACTCAATTCACCTGATTCATATTAGCCCGATTTAATGAATTGGAAGAAAGCATACGTCTTCATATGCACCTCAATTTGGCCCATTCACTTTTCACACTTCCTCCTTTTGTTTTTTATCTTTCACACTTTTGACTTTCTTTATTCATCCAAATAGCAAACTCATCACCACTCAACCTGACCAACTCGGCTATGTCCCCGTGCTGCAGTTCTCTGTCTTATCTAGATCATTTGCAATTGAATGGAATAGATCCCTTTTGGACAAAGTGGATTCACCTGCTGCTGCAGTGACCACAGGTGTGATAACATCTAGAATTGGCATCTGGTGCGATCTCTCCGCTTCCACTCCAAAGAAAGTTACCTGTTTATTCCTATCATGCATTGGTTTTTGGGGTTTTCTTTGAGTAATGATGATCTCTTTAGTAGTCTGTTGGCGCCCTCTCCTGGAGGAATAGTTTGCTTGCTCTTGGACATTCTAAAAGAGAGGTCATGATAGACATTGAGCTTCTGAGCTCAATTGGGGACAGTCATGGGTGATGAATGTTTGCAACCTACTGCGAAGCCTCATACCGCAATATAAGGAACGTCAAATACTAAGAAAGGGCGGCCTATGAAAGAATTACTACTTTCAATAAGTACACTTAAACGGCTAATTGGGAATAGAAAAACTGTAAAAAGCCCTCTGAGAAAGCCCCCCTCTAACCTTTGATAGTAAGCTTTTCTGTAGTCTGCCTGTTGATGTATTTTCCGTTTGAACTGTGCACAACATGAAGAGACGGAACACTGGCGGCTTGTCACAATGCCCCCCGATGACATCACAATAGCGCTGCTGCCTAGAAAACAAGCTGCGCAGAAGAAGTTGTTCTTTGGGTGGGAGGGTGGGCTAGTGGAAGGAGGGGGCAATCTCTTTTTTTCCCGGGTGGTAGGGGGATGACAGGAGAAGGGAAGCGGGTGGTGAGAAAGGTACAGAGGGCAGGGTTTGGGGGCTGGGAAGGAAAGGGAAAAGATTAGGGTTTGGGGATGATGAAAGGGCTTTCTACGGGTAAGGATGGCAAAGGGTGGCAGTGACGGAAAGTCAGGCAACCTGTCCTGTCCGTCTTTTTGTATCGTGAATTGGAAAGACTGCAAGGGGGAGGGGAGTTGCTTGCGCCCTAAAGGAGGAGTTATTCAGATTCATTGCAGTGGGCGGCGGCTGCAAAACGCACCATTCTTCTTGTTTTGGCTCTGCAAAGCAGCCTTTTCAAGGGTTGGCTTGGGTGACAAAATGTCTTGTGTAGGCGTGGGTTTGTCTCCCTCTCGCTCTCTCTCCCTAAGATGTGTCCGGCATAGGCCAGGGTGCCACTCGAGGCCCAAACCAATTCTGGTTATCGCTTCTCGGCCTTTTGGCTAAGATCAAGTGTAGTTTGGGAGGGTACTACCTTGGTTGGTGCTGAAAGGTGCCAGGGTATTGCACAACTGCTGACCTTGAGGGAGTGTGCATCGTAGGATGTCATAGCCTTCTTGTGACGGACAGTTACCTGGGCAACGAGAGGCGGTCGCTTTATTATTTTCAAACTCATCCTTCAAAAAAAAAAAAAAAAAAAATCTGTTCTTATCAGTTTAATATCTGATACGTCCCCTATCTGGGGACCATATATTAAATGGATTTTTAGAACAGGGAGATGGAAAAAGAGCTTGCTCTGTCCACTCCACGCATTGACCTGGTATTGCAGTACCTCCAGGAACGGTGCACCCCTTCTTAACCCAGTTTCCAAAAGCAGAACTCAATTCACCTGATTCATATTAGCCCGATTTAATGAATTGGAAGAAAGCATACGTCTTCATATGCACCTCAATTTGGCCCATTCACTTTTCACACTTCCTCCTTTTGTTTTTTATCTTTCACACTTTTGACTTTCTTTATTCATCCAAATAGCAAACTCATCACCACTCAACCTGACCAACTCGGCTATGTCCCCGTGCTGCAGTTCTCTGTCTTATCTAGATCATTTGCAATTGAATGGAATAGATCCCTTTTGGACAAAGTGGATTCACCTGCTGCTGCAGTGACCACAGGTGTGATAACATCTAGAATTGGCATCTGGTGCGATCTCTCCGCTTCCACTCCAAAGAAAGTTACCTGTTTATTCCTATCATGCATTGGTTTTTGGGGTTTTCTTTGAGTAATGATGATCTCTTTAGTAGTCTGTTGGCGCCCTCTCCTGGAGGAATAGTTTGCTTGCTCTTGGACATTCTAAAAGAGAGGTCATGATAGACATTGAGCTTCTGAGCTCAATTGGGGACAGTCATGGGTGATGAATGTTTGCAACCTACTGCGAAGCCTCATACCGCAATATAAGGAACGTCAAATACTAAGAAAGGGCGGCCTATGAAAGAATTACTACTTTCAATAAGTACACTTAAACGGCTAATTGGGAATAGAAAAACTGTAAAAAGCCCTCTGAGAAAGCCCCCCTCTAACCTTTGATAGTAAGCTTTTCTGTAGTCTGCCTGTTGATGTATTTTCCGTTTGAACTGTGCACAACATGAAGAGACGGAACACTGGCGGCTTGTCACAATGCCCCCCGATGACATCACAATAGCGCTGCTGCCTAGAAAACAAGCTGCGCAGAAGAAGTTGTTCTTTGGGTGGGAGGGTGGGCTAGTGGAAGGAGGGGGCAATCTCTTTTTTTCCCGGGTGGTAGGGGGATGACAGGAGAAGGGAAGCGGGTGGTGAGAAAGGTACAGAGGGCAGGGTTTGGGGGCTGGGAAGGAAAGGGAAAAGATTAGGGTTTGGGGATGATGAAAGGGCTTTCTACGGGTAAGGATGGCAAAGGGTGGCAGTGACGGAAAGTCAGGCAACCTGTCCTGTCCGTCTTTTTGTATCGTGAATTGGAAAGACTGCAAGGGGGAGGGGAGTTGCTTGCGCCCTAAAGGAGGAGTTATTCAGATTCATTGCAGTGGGCGGCGGCTGCAAAACGCACCATTCTTCTTGTTTTGGCTCTGCAAAGCAGCCTTTTCAAGGGTTGGCTTGGGTGACAAAATGTCTTGTGTAGGCGTGGGTTTGTCTCCCTCTCGCTCTCTCTCCCTAAGATGTGTCCGGCATAGGCCAGGGTGCCACTCGAGGCCCAAACCAATTCTGGTTATCGCTTCTCGGCCTTTTGGCTAAGATCAAGTGTAGTATCTGTTCTTATCAGTTTAATATCTGATACGTCCCCTATCTGGGGACCATATATTAAATGGATTTTTAGAACAGGGAGATGGAAAAAGAGCTTGCTCTGTCCACTCCACGCATTGACCTGGTATTGCAGTACCTCCAGGAACGGTGCACCCCTTCTTAACCCAGTTTCCAAAAGCAGAACTCAATTCACCTGATTCATATTAGCCCGATTTAATGAATTGGAAGAAAGCATACGTCTTCATATGCACCTCAATTTGGCCCATTCACTTTTCACACTTCCTCCTTTTGTTTTTTATCTTTCACACTTTTGACTTTCTTTATTCATCCAAATAGCAAACTCATCACCACTCAACCTGACCAACTCGGCTATGTCCCCGTGCTGCAGTTCTCTGTCTTATCTAGATCATTTGCAATTGAATGGAATAGATCCCTTTTGGACAAAGTGGATTCACCTGCTGCTGCAGTGACCACAGGTGTGATAACATCTAGAATTGGCATCTGGTGCGATCTCTCCGCTTCCACTCCAAAGAAAGTTACCTGTTTATTCCTATCATGCATTGGTTTTTGGGGTTTTCTTTGAGTAATGATGATCTCTTTAGTAGTCTGTTGGCGCCCTCTCCTGGAGGAATAGTTTGCTTGCTCTTGGACATTCTAAAAGAGAGGTCATGATAGACATTGAGCTTCTGAGCTCAATTGGGGACAGTCATGGGTGATGAATGTTTGCAACCTACTGCGAAGCCTCATACCGCAATATAAGGAACGTCAAATACTAAGAAAGGGCGGCCTATGAAAGAATTACTACTTTCAATAAGTACACTTAAACGGCTAATTGGGAATAGAAAAACTGTAAAAAGCCCTCTGAGAAAGCCCCCCTCTAACCTTTGATAGTAAGCTTTTCTGTAGTCTGCCTGTTGATGTATTTTCCGTTTGAACTGTGCACAACATGAAGAGACGGAACACTGGCGGCTTGTCACAATGCCCCCCGATGACATCACAATAGCGCTGCTGCCTAGAAAACAAGCTGCGCAGAAGAAGTTGTTCTTTGGGTGGGAGGGTGGGCTAGTGGAAGGAGGGGGCAATCTCTTTTTTTCCCGGGTGGTAGGGGGATGACAGGAGAAGGGAAGCGGGTGGTGAGAAAGGTACAGAGGGCAGGGTTTGGGGGCTGGGAAGGAAAGGGAAAAGATTAGGGTTTGGGGATGATGAAAGGGCTTTCTACGGGTAAGGATGGCAAAGGGTGGCAGTGACGGAAAGTCAGGCAACCTGTCCTGTCCGTCTTTTTGTATCGTGAATTGGAAAGACTGCAAGGGGGAGGGGAGTTGCTTGCGCCCTAAAGGAGGAGTTATTCAGATTCATTGCAGTGGGCGGCGGCTGCAAAACGCACCATTCTTCTTGTTTTGGCTCTGCAAAGCAGCCTTTTCAAGGGTTGGCTTGGGTGACAAAATGTCTTGTGTAGGCGTGGGTTTGTCTCCCTCTCGCTCTCTCTCCCTAAGATGTGTCCGGCATAGGCCAGGGTGCCACTCGAGGCCCAAACCAATTCTGGTTATCGCTTCTCGGCCTTTTGGCTAAGATCAAGTGTAGTATCTGTTCTTATCAGTTTAATATCTGATACGTCCCCTATCTGGGGACCATATATTAAATGGATTTTTAGAACAGGGAGATGGAAAAAGAGCTTGCTCTGTCCACTCCACGCATTGACCTGGTATTGCAGTACCTCCAGGAACGGTGCACCCCTTCTTAACCCAGTTTCCAAAAGCAGAACTCAATTCACCTGATTCATATTAGCCCGATTTAATGAATTGGAAGAAAGCATACGTCTTCATATGCACCTCAATTTGGCCCATTCACTTTTCACACTTCCTCCTTTTGTTTTTTATCTTTCACACTTTTGACTTTCTTTATTCATCCAAATAGCAAACTCATCACCACTCAACCTGACCAACTCGGCTATGTCCCCGTGCTGCAGTTCTCTGTCTTATCTAGATCATTTGCAATTGAATGGAATAGATCCCTTTTGGACAAAGTGGATTCACCTGCTGCTGCAGTGACCACAGGTGTGATAACATCTAGAATTGGCATCTGGTGCGATCTCTCCGCTTCCACTCCAAAGAAAGTTACCTGTTTATTCCTATCATGCATTGGTTTTTGGGGTTTTCTTTGAGTAATGATGATCTCTTTAGTAGTCTGTTGGCGCCCTCTCCTGGAGGAATAGTTTGCTTGCTCTTGGACATTCTAAAAGAGAGGTCATGATAGACATTGAGCTTCTGAGCTCAATTGGGGACAGTCATGGGTGATGAATGTTTGCAACCTACTGCGAAGCCTCATACCGCAATATAAGGAACGTCAAATACTAAGAAAGGGCGGCCTATGAAAGAATTACTACTTTCAATAAGTACACTTAAACGGCTAATTGGGAATAGAAAAACTGTAAAAAGCCCTCTGAGAAAGCCCCCCTCTAACCTTTGATAGTAAGCTTTTCTGTAGTCTGCCTGTTGATGTATTTTCCGTTTGAACTGTGCACAACATGAAGAGACGGAACACTGGCGGCTTGTCACAATGCCCCCCGATGACATCACAATAGCGCTGCTGCCTAGAAAACAAGCTGCGCAGAAGAAGTTGTTCTTTGGGTGGGAGGGTGGGCTAGTGGAAGGAGGGGGCAATCTCTTTTTTTCCCGGGTGGTAGGGGGATGACAGGAGAAGGGAAGCGGGTGGTGAGAAAGGTACAGAGGGCAGGGTTTGGGGGCTGGGAAGGAAAGGGAAAAGATTAGGGTTTGGGGATGATGAAAGGGCTTTCTACGGGTAAGGATGGCAAAGGGTGGCAGTGACGGAAAGTCAGGCAACCTGTCCTGTCCGTCTTTTTGTATCGTGAATTGGAAAGACTGCAAGGGGGAGGGGAGTTGCTTGCGCCCTAAAGGAGGAGTTATTCAGATTCATTGCAGTGGGCGGCGGCTGCAAAACGCACCATTCTTCTTGTTTTGGCTCTGCAAAGCAGCCTTTTCAAGGGTTGGCTTGGGTGACAAAATGTCTTGTGTAGGCGTGGGTTTGTCTCCCTCTCGCTCTCTCTCCCTAAGATGTGTCCGGCATAGGCCAGGGTGCCACTCGAGGCCCAAACCAATTCTGGTTATCGCTTCTCGGCCTTTTGGCTAAGATCAAGTGTAGTATCTGTTCTTATCAGTTTAATATCTGATACGTCCCCTATCTGGGGACCATATATTAAATGGATTTTTAGAACAGGGAGATGGAAAAAGAGCTTGCTCTGTCCACTCCACGCATTGACCTGGTATTGCAGTACCTCCAGGAACGGTGCACCCCTTCTTAACCCAGTTTCCAAAAGCAGAACTCAATTCACCTGATTCATATTAGCCCGATTTAATGAATTGGAAGAAAGCATACGTCTTCATATGCACCTCAATTTGGCCCATTCACTTTTCACACTTCCTCCTTTTGTTTTTTATCTTTCACACTTTTGACTTTCTTTATTCATCCAAATAGCAAACTCATCACCACTCAACCTGACCAACTCGGCTATGTCCCCGTGCTGCAGTTCTCTGTCTTATCTAGATCATTTGCAATTGAATGGAATAGATCCCTTTTGGACAAAGTGGATTCACCTGCTGCTGCAGTGACCACAGGTGTGATAACATCTAGAATTGGCATCTGGTGCGATCTCTCCGCTTCCACTCCAAAGAAAGTTACCTGTTTATTCCTATCATGCATTGGTTTTTGGGGTTTTCTTTGAGTAATGATGATCTCTTTAGTAGTCTGTTGGCGCCCTCTCCTGGAGGAATAGTTTGCTTGCTCTTGGACATTCTAAAAGAGAGGTCATGATAGACATTGAGCTTCTGAGCTCAATTGGGGACAGTCATGGGTGATGAATGTTTGCAACCTACTGCGAAGCCTCATACCGCAATATAAGGAACGTCAAATACTAAGAAAGGGCGGCCTATGAAAGAATTACTACTTTCAATAAGTACACTTAAACGGCTAATTGGGAATAGAAAAACTGTAAAAAGCCCTCTGAGAAAGCCCCCCTCTAACCTTTGATAGTAAGCTTTTCTGTAGTCTGCCTGTTGATGTATTTTCCGTTTGAACTGTGCACAACATGAAGAGACGGAACACTGGCGGCTTGTCACAATGCCCCCCGATGACATCACAATAGCGCTGCTGCCTAGAAAACAAGCTGCGCAGAAGAAGTTGTTCTTTGGGTGGGAGGGTGGGCTAGTGGAAGGAGGGGGCAATCTCTTTTTTTCCCGGGTGGTAGGGGGATGACAGGAGAAGGGAAGCGGGTGGTGAGAAAGGTACAGAGGGCAGGGTTTGGGGGCTGGGAAGGAAAGGGAAAAGATTAGGGTTTGGGGATGATGAAAGGGCTTTCTACGGGTAAGGATGGCAAAGGGTGGCAGTGACGGAAAGTCAGGCAACCTGTCCTGTCCGTCTTTTTGTATCGTGAATTGGAAAGACTGCAAGGGGGAGGGGAGTTGCTTGCGCCCTAAAGGAGGAGTTATTCAGATTCATTGCAGTGGGCGGCGGCTGCAAAACGCACCATTCTTCTTGTTTTGGCTCTGCAAAGCAGCCTTTTCAAGGGTTGGCTTGGGTGACAAAATGTCTTGTGTAGGCGTGGGTTTGTCTCCCTCTCGCTCTCTCTCCCTAAGATGTGTCCGGCATAGGCCAGGGTGCCACTCGAGGCCCAAACCAATTCTGGTTATCGCTTCTCGGCCTTTTGGCTAAGATCAAGTGTAGTATCTGTTCTTATCAGTTTAATATCTGATACGTCCCCTATCTGGGGACCATATATTAAATGGATTTTTAGAACAGGGAGATGGAAAAAGAGCTTGCTCTGTCCACTCCACGCATTGACCTGGTATTGCAGTACCTCCAGGAACGGTGCACCCCTTCTTAACCCAGTTTCCAAAAGCAGAACTCAATTCACCTGATTCATATTAGCCCGATTTAATGAATTGGAAGAAAGCATACGTCTTCATATGCACCTCAATTTGGCCCATTCACTTTTCACACTTCCTCCTTTTGTTTTTTATCTTTCACACTTTTGACTTTCTTTATTCATCCAAATAGCAAACTCATCACCACTCAACCTGACCAACTCGGCTATGTCCCCGTGCTGCAGTTCTCTGTCTTATCTAGATCATTTGCAATTGAATGGAATAGATCCCTTTTGGACAAAGTGGATTCACCTGCTGCTGCAGTGACCACAGGTGTGATAACATCTAGAATTGGCATCTGGTGCGATCTCTCCGCTTCCACTCCAAAGAAAGTTACCTGTTTATTCCTATCATGCATTGGTTTTTGGGGTTTTCTTTGAGTAATGATGATCTCTTTAGTAGTCTGTTGGCGCCCTCTCCTGGAGGAATAGTTTGCTTGCTCTTGGACATTCTAAAAGAGAGGTCATGATAGACATTGAGCTTCTGAGCTCAATTGGGGACAGTCATGGGTGATGAATGTTTGCAACCTACTGCGAAGCCTCATACCGCAATATAAGGAACGTCAAATACTAAGAAAGGGCGGCCTATGAAAGAATTACTACTTTCAATAAGTACACTTAAACGGCTAATTGGGAATAGAAAAACTGTAAAAAGCCCTCTGAGAAAGCCCCCCTCTAACCTTTGATAGTAAGCTTTTCTGTAGTCTGCCTGTTGATGTATTTTCCGTTTGAACTGTGCACAACATGAAGAGACGGAACACTGGCGGCTTGTCACAATGCCCCCCGATGACATCACAATAGCGCTGCTGCCTAGAAAACAAGCTGCGCAGAAGAAGTTGTTCTTTGGGTGGGAGGGTGGGCTAGTGGAAGGAGGGGGCAATCTCTTTTTTTCCCGGGTGGTAGGGGGATGACAGGAGAAGGGAAGCGGGTGGTGAGAAAGGTACAGAGGGCAGGGTTTGGGGGCTGGGAAGGAAAGGGAAAAGATTAGGGTTTGGGGATGATGAAAGGGCTTTCTACGGGTAAGGATGGCAAAGGGTGGCAGTGACGGAAAGTCAGGCAACCTGTCCTGTCCGTCTTTTTGTATCGTGAATTGGAAAGACTGCAAGGGGGAGGGGAGTTGCTTGCGCCCTAAAGGAGGAGTTATTCAGATTCATTGCAGTGGGCGGCGGCTGCAAAACGCACCATTCTTCTTGTTTTGGCTCTGCAAAGCAGCCTTTTCAAGGGTTGGCTTGGGTGACAAAATGTCTTGTGTAGGCGTGGGTTTGTCTCCCTCTCGCTCTCTCTCCCTAAGATGTGTCCGGCATAGGCCAGGGTGCCACTCGAGGCCCAAACCAATTCTGGTTATCGCTTCTCGGCCTTTTGGCTAAGATCAAGTGTAGTATCTGTTCTTATCAGTTTAATATCTGATACGTCCCCTATCTGGGGACCATATATTAAATGGATTTTTAGAACAGGGAGATGGAAAAAGAGCTTGCTCTGTCCACTCCACGCATTGACCTGGTATTGCAGTACCTCCAGGAACGGTGCACCCCTTCTTAACCCAGTTTCCAAAAGCAGAACTCAATTCACCTGATTCATATTAGCCCGATTTAATGAATTGGAAGAAAGCATACGTCTTCATATGCACCTCAATTTGGCCCATTCACTTTTCACACTTCCTCCTTTTGTTTTTTATCTTTCACACTTTTGACTTTCTTTATTCATCCAAATAGCAAACTCATCACCACTCAACCTGACCAACTCGGCTATGTCCCCGTGCTGCAGTTCTCTGTCTTATCTAGATCATTTGCAATTGAATGGAATAGATCCCTTTTGGACAAAGTGGATTCACCTGCTGCTGCAGTGACCACAGGTGTGATAACATCTAGAATTGGCATCTGGTGCGATCTCTCCGCTTCCACTCCAAAGAAAGTTACCTGTTTATTCCTATCATGCATTGGTTTTTGGGGTTTTCTTTGAGTAATGATGATCTCTTTAGTAGTCTGTTGGCGCCCTCTCCTGGAGGAATAGTTTGCTTGCTCTTGGACATTCTAAAAGAGAGGTCATGATAGACATTGAGCTTCTGAGCTCAATTGGGGACAGTCATGGGTGATGAATGTTTGCAACCTACTGCGAAGCCTCATACCGCAATATAAGGAACGTCAAATACTAAGAAAGGGCGGCCTATGAAAGAATTACTACTTTCAATAAGTACACTTAAACGGCTAATTGGGAATAGAAAAACTGTAAAAAGCCCTCTGAGAAAGCCCCCCTCTAACCTTTGATAGTAAGCTTTTCTGTAGTCTGCCTGTTGATGTATTTTCCGTTTGAACTGTGCACAACATGAAGAGACGGAACACTGGCGGCTTGTCACAATGCCCCCCGATGACATCACAATAGCGCTGCTGCCTAGAAAACAAGCTGCGCAGAAGAAGTTGTTCTTTGGGTGGGAGGGTGGGCTAGTGGAAGGAGGGGGCAATCTCTTTTTTTCCCGGGTGGTAGGGGGATGACAGGAGAAGGGAAGCGGGTGGTGAGAAAGGTACAGAGGGCAGGGTTTGGGGGCTGGGAAGGAAAGGGAAAAGATTAGGGTTTGGGGATGATGAAAGGGCTTTCTACGGGTAAGGATGGCAAAGGGTGGCAGTGACGGAAAGTCAGGCAACCTGTCCTGTCCGTCTTTTTGTATCGTGAATTGGAAAGACTGCAAGGGGGAGGGGAGTTGCTTGCGCCCTAAAGGAGGAGTTATTCAGATTCATTGCAGTGGGCGGCGGCTGCAAAACGCACCATTCTTCTTGTTTTGGCTCTGCAAAGCAGCCTTTTCAAGGGTTGGCTTGGGTGACAAAATGTCTTGTGTAGGCGTGGGTTTGTCTCCCTCTCGCTCTCTCTCCCTAAGATGTGTCCGGCATAGGCCAGGGTGCCACTCGAGGCCCAAACCAATTCTGGTTATCGCTTCTCGGCCTTTTGGCTAAGATCAAGTGTAGTATCTGTTCTTATCAGTTTAATATCTGATACGTCCCCTATCTGGGGACCATATATTAAATGGATTTTTAGAACAGGGAGATGGAAAAAGAGCTTGCTCTGTCCACTCCACGCATTGACCTGGTATTGCAGTACCTCCAGGAACGGTGCACCCCTTCTTAACCCAGTTTCCAAAAGCAGAACTCAATTCACCTGATTCATATTAGCCCGATTTAATGAATTGGAAGAAAGCATACGTCTTCATATGCACCTCAATTTGGCCCATTCACTTTTCACACTTCCTCCTTTTGTTTTTTATCTTTCACACTTTTGACTTTCTTTATTCATCCAAATAGCAAACTCATCACCACTCAACCTGACCAACTCGGCTATGTCCCCGTGCTGCAGTTCTCTGTCTTATCTAGATCATTTGCAATTGAATGGAATAGATCCCTTTTGGACAAAGTGGATTCACCTGCTGCTGCAGTGACCACAGGTGTGATAACATCTAGAATTGGCATCTGGTGCGATCTCTCCGCTTCCACTCCAAAGAAAGTTACCTGTTTATTCCTATCATGCATTGGTTTTTGGGGTTTTCTTTGAGTAATGATGATCTCTTTAGTAGTCTGTTGGCGCCCTCTCCTGGAGGAATAGTTTGCTTGCTCTTGGACATTCTAAAAGAGAGGTCATGATAGACATTGAGCTTCTGAGCTCAATTGGGGACAGTCATGGGTGATGAATGTTTGCAACCTACTGCGAAGCCTCATACCGCAATATAAGGAACGTCAAATACTAAGAAAGGGCGGCCTATGAAAGAATTACTACTTTCAATAAGTACACTTAAACGGCTAATTGGGAATAGAAAAACTGTAAAAAGCCCTCTGAGAAAGCCCCCCTCTAACCTTTGATAGTAAGCTTTTCTGTAGTCTGCCTGTTGATGTATTTTCCGTTTGAACTGTGCACAACATGAAGAGACGGAACACTGGCGGCTTGTCACAATGCCCCCCGATGACATCACAATAGCGCTGCTGCCTAGAAAACAAGCTGCGCAGAAGAAGTTGTTCTTTGGGTGGGAGGGTGGGCTAGTGGAAGGAGGGGGCAATCTCTTTTTTTCCCGGGTGGTAGGGGGATGACAGGAGAAGGGAAGCGGGTGGTGAGAAAGGTACAGAGGGCAGGGTTTGGGGGCTGGGAAGGAAAGGGAAAAGATTAGGGTTTGGGGATGATGAAAGGGCTTTCTACGGGTAAGGATGGCAAAGGGTGGCAGTGACGGAAAGTCAGGCAACCTGTCCTGTCCGTCTTTTTGTATCGTGAATTGGAAAGACTGCAAGGGGGAGGGGAGTTGCTTGCGCCCTAAAGGAGGAGTTATTCAGATTCATTGCAGTGGGCGGCGGCTGCAAAACGCACCATTCTTCTTGTTTTGGCTCTGCAAAGCAGCCTTTTCAAGGGTTGGCTTGGGTGACAAAATGTCTTGTGTAGGCGTGGGTTTGTCTCCCTCTCGCTCTCTCTCCCTAAGATGTGTCCGGCATAGGCCAGGGTGCCACTCGAGGCCCAAACCAATTCTGGTTATCGCTTCTCGGCCTTTTGGCTAAGATCAAGTGTAGTATCTGTTCTTATCAGTTTAATATCTGATACGTCCCCTATCTGGGGACCATATATTAAATGGATTTTTAGAACAGGGAGATGGAAAAAGAGCTTGCTCTGTCCACTCCACGCATTGACCTGGTATTGCAGTACCTCCAGGAACGGTGCACCCCTTCTTAACCCAGTTTCCAAAAGCAGAACTCAATTCACCTGATTCATATTAGCCCGATTTAATGAATTGGAAGAAAGCATACGTCTTCATATGCACCTCAATTTGGCCCATTCACTTTTCACACTTCCTCCTTTTGTTTTTTATCTTTCACACTTTTGACTTTCTTTATTCATCCAAATAGCAAACTCATCACCACTCAACCTGACCAACTCGGCTATGTCCCCGTGCTGCAGTTCTCTGTCTTATCTAGATCATTTGCAATTGAATGGAATAGATCCCTTTTGGACAAAGTGGATTCACCTGCTGCTGCAGTGACCACAGGTGTGATAACATCTAGAATTGGCATCTGGTGCGATCTCTCCGCTTCCACTCCAAAGAAAGTTACCTGTTTATTCCTATCATGCATTGGTTTTTGGGGTTTTCTTTGAGTAATGATGATCTCTTTAGTAGTCTGTTGGCGCCCTCTCCTGGAGGAATAGTTTGCTTGCTCTTGGACATTCTAAAAGAGAGGTCATGATAGACATTGAGCTTCTGAGCTCAATTGGGGACAGTCATGGGTGATGAATGTTTGCAACCTACTGCGAAGCCTCATACCGCAATATAAGGAACGTCAAATACTAAGAAAGGGCGGCCTATGAAAGAATTACTACTTTCAATAAGTACACTTAAACGGCTAATTGGGAATAGAAAAACTGTAAAAAGCCCTCTGAGAAAGCCCCCCTCTAACCTTTGATAGTAAGCTTTTCTGTAGTCTGCCTGTTGATGTATTTTCCGTTTGAACTGTGCACAACATGAAGAGACGGAACACTGGCGGCTTGTCACAATGCCCCCCGATGACATCACAATAGCGCTGCTGCCTAGAAAACAAGCTGCGCAGAAGAAGTTGTTCTTTGGGTGGGAGGGTGGGCTAGTGGAAGGAGGGGGCAATCTCTTTTTTTCCCGGGTGGTAGGGGGATGACAGGAGAAGGGAAGCGGGTGGTGAGAAAGGTACAGAGGGCAGGGTTTGGGGGCTGGGAAGGAAAGGGAAAAGATTAGGGTTTGGGGATGATGAAAGGGCTTTCTACGGGTAAGGATGGCAAAGGGTGGCAGTGACGGAAAGTCAGGCAACCTGTCCTGTCCGTCTTTTTGTATCGTGAATTGGAAAGACTGCAAGGGGGAGGGGAGTTGCTTGCGCCCTAAAGGAGGAGTTATTCAGATTCATTG
Organism: Anomaloglossus baeobatrachus; assembly: GCF_048569485.1. Classification (NCBI taxonomy): domain Eukaryota; kingdom Metazoa; phylum Chordata; class Amphibia; order Anura; family Aromobatidae; genus Anomaloglossus; species Anomaloglossus baeobatrachus. The sequence continues at coordinate 112,494 of NW_027442309.1, forward strand.
CAGTGGGCGGCGGCTGCAAAACGCACCATTCTTCTTGTTTTCGCTCTGCAAAGCAGCCTTTTCAAGGGTTGGCTTGGGTGACAAAATGTCTTGTGTAGGCGTGGGTTTGTCTCCCTCTCGCTCTCTCTCCCTAAGATGTGTCCGGCATAGGCCAGGGTGCCACTCGAGGCCCAAACCAATTCTGGTTATCGCTTCTCGGCCTTTTGGCTAAGATCAAGTGTAGTATCGTTCGAAAAGGTGGTTTAAGGCTCCGGCCACCTTAGTACAATGATGCAATGCACACTGGAAGGTTGCGCTTGTTAGTACTTTGGGAGGATAGTATATCCATCTAGAGGAAACCATGGCCCTACCAGGATCGAGGCTATTAGACTGAGTAAGTGTGGGGGCTATGGTGCAATGTGCCCCAGGATTGACGACCCTGGAGTGAGTCTGAGCTTGCTGGCTTGGGACCCCGGCGAGCCTTGGGCTCTGTAGCACACCGTACCTTGCCCTTTCATACTTTCTGAGCATATTGCTCTATCCCGGCCTTCTGGCTAGGAAGGGAAATTTTTATAATCATGGTCGGAGGTCCGTTCAGCTTTGGGCTGAGAAACCAACACCCGGTTGGAGGTCCGGGTCAGCTTTGGCTGAGAAACCAACACCCGGTTGGAGGTCCGGGTCAGCTTCGGCTGAGAAACCAACACCCGGTAGGAGGTCCGGGTCAGCTTCGGCTGAGAAACCAACACCCGGTTGGAGGTCCGGGTCAGCTTCGGCTGAGAAACCAACACCCGGTTGGAGGTCCGGTTAGCCTTGGGCTGAGAAACCAACACCGGTTGACGGTCCGGGCAGTTTCGGCTGCGAAACCAACAACTAGTAGCTCTCTACTCCACTTGGGTAAGATGCCTGGGTGGACGCTGGGAGCAACGACAAGGCTCAACCAGGCTTCGGCTTGGGGGAGCACCGAAGATCCCTGACCCTTGCTGTGGCCTTCTGGCTCGGAGGGACGGGGTTGATTTTTGGGGACCCTCTCCTCACGGAGGGGTCCACACGAATCCTAGCCTTTGCACTGTTTTTGGTGTGACTTCGGTCATGCATTTTTTGCGGTGCTTTGGAAAGCTTCATTAAATCAAAAATCTGTTCTTATCAGTTTAATATCTGATACGTCCCCTATCTGGGGACCATATATTAAATGGATTTTTAGAACAGGGAGATGGAAAAAGAGCTTGCTCTGTCCACTCCACGCATTGACCTGGTATTGCAGTACCTCCAGGAACGGTGCACCCCTTCTTAACCCAGTTTCCAAAAGCAGAACTCAATTCACCTGATTCATATTAGCCCGATTTAATGAATTGGAAGAAAGCATACGTCTTCATATGCACCTCAATTTGGCCCATTCACTTTTCACACTTCCTCCTTTTGTTTTTTATCTTTCACACTTTTGACTTTCTTTATTCATCCAAATAGCAAACTCATCACCACTCAACCTGACCAACTCGGCTATGTCCCCGTGCTGCAGTTCTCTGTCTTATCTAGATCATTTGCAATTGAATGGAATAGATCCCTTTTGGACAAAGTGGATTCACCTGCTGCTGCAGTGACCACAGGTGTGATAACATCTAGAATTGGCATCTGGTGCGATCTCTCCGCTTCCACTCCAAAGAAAGTTACCTGTTTATTCCTATCATGCATTGGTTTTTGGGGTTTTCTTTGAGTAATGATGATCTCTTTAGTAGTCTGTTGGCGCCCTCTCCTGGAGGAATAGTTTGCTTGCTCTTGGACATTCTAAAAGAGAGGTCATGATAGACATTGAGCTTCTGAGCTCAATTGGGGACAGTCATGGGTGATGAATGTTTGCAACCTACTGCGAAGCCTCATACCGCAATATAAGGAACGTCAAATACTAAGAAAGGGCGGCCTATGAAAGAATTACTACTTTCAATAAGTACACTTAAACGGCTAATTGGGAATAGAAAAACTGTAAAAAGCCCTCTGAGAAAGCCCCCCTCTAACCTTTGATAGTAAGCTTTTCTGTAGTCTGCCTGTTGATGTATTTTCCGTTTGAACTGTGCACAACATGAAGAGACGGAACACTGGCGGCTTGTCACAATGCCCCCCGATGACATCACAATAGCGCTGCTGCCTAGAAAACAAGCTGCGCAGAAGAAGTTGTTCTTTGGGTGGGAGGGTGGGCTAGTGGAAGGAGGGGGCAATCTCTTTTTTTCCCGGGTGGTAGGGGGATGACAGGAGAAGGGAAGCGGGTGGTGAGAAAGGTACAGAGGGCAGGGTTTGGGGGCTGGGAAGGAAAGGGAAAAGATTAGGGTTTGGGGATGATGAAAGGGCTTTCTACGGGTAAGGATGGCAAAGGGTGGCAGTGACGGAAAGTCAGGCAACCTGTCCTGTCCGTCTTTTTGTATCGTGAATTGGAAAGACTGCAAGGGGGAGGGGAGTTGCTTGCGCCCTAAAGGAGGAGTTATTCAGATTCATTGCAGTGGGCGGCGGCTGCAAAACGCACCATTCTTCTTGTTTTGGCTCTGCAAAGCAGCCTTTTCAAGGGTTGGCTTGGGTGACAAAATGTCTTGTGTAGGCGTGGGTTTGTCTCCCTCTCGCTCTCTCTCCCTAAGATGTGTCCGGCATAGGCCAGGGTGCCACTCGAGGCCCAAACCAATTCTGGTTATCGCTTCTCGGCCTTTTGGCTAAGATCAAGTGTAGTATCTGTTCTTATCAGTTTAATATCTGATACGTCCCCTATCTGGGGACCATATATTAAATGGATTTTTAGAACAGGGAGATGGAAAAAGAGCTTGCTCTGTCCACTCCACGCATTGACCTGGTATTGCAGTACCTCCAGGAACGGTGCACCCCTTCTTAACCCAGTTTCCAAAAGCAGAACTCAATTCACCTGATTCATATTAGCCCGATTTAATGAATTGGAAGAAAGCATACGTCTTCATATGCACCTCAATTTGGCCCATTCACTTTTCACACTTCCTCCTTTTGTTTTTTATCTTTCACACTTTTGACTTTCTTTATTCATCCAAATAGCAAACTCATCACCACTCAACCTGACCAACTCGGCTATGTCCCCGTGCTGCAGTTCTCTGTCTTATCTAGATCATTTGCAATTGAATGGAATAGATCCCTTTTGGACAAAGTGGATTCACCTGCTGCTGCAGTGACCACAGGTGTGATAACATCTAGAATTGGCATCTGGTGCGATCTCTCCGCTTCCACTCCAAAGAAAGTTACCTGTTTATTCCTATCATGCATTGGTTTTTGGGGTTTTCTTTGAGTAATGATGATCTCTTTAGTAGTCTGTTGGCGCCCTCTCCTGGAGGAATAGTTTGCTTGCTCTTGGACATTCTAAAAGAGAGGTCATGATAGACATTGAGCTTCTGAGCTCAATTGGGGACAGTCATGGGTGATGAATGTTTGCAACCTACTGCGAAGCCTCATACCGCAATATAAGGAACGTCAAATACTAAGAAAGGGCGGCCTATGAAAGAATTACTACTTTCAATAAGTACACTTAAACGGCTAATTGGGAATAGAAAAACTGTAAAAAGCCCTCTGAGAAAGCCCCCCTCTAACCTTTGATAGTAAGCTTTTCTGTAGTCTGCCTGTTGATGTATTTTCCGTTTGAACTGTGCACAACATGAAGAGACGGAACACTGGCGGCTTGTCACAATGCCCCCCGATGACATCACAATAGCGCTGCTGCCTAGAAAACAAGCTGCGCAGAAGAAGTTGTTCTTTGGGTGGGAGGGTGGGCTAGTGGAAGGAGGGGGCAATCTCTTTTTTTCCCGGGTGGTAGGGGGATGACAGGAGAAGGGAAGCGGGTGGTGAGAAAGGTACAGAGGGCAGGGTTTGGGGGCTGGGAAGGAAAGGGAAAAGATTAGGGTTTGGGGATGATGAAAGGGCTTTCTACGGGTAAGGATGGCAAAGGGTGGCAGTGACGGAAAGTCAGGCAACCTGTCCTGTCCGTCTTTTTGTATCGTGAATTGGAAAGACTGCAAGGGGGAGGGGAGTTGCTTGCGCCCTAAAGGAGGAGTTATTCAGATTCATTGCAGTGGGCGGCGGCTGCAAAACGCACCATTCTTCTTGTTTTGGCTCTGCAAAGCAGCCTTTTCAAGGGTTGGCTTGGGTGACAAAATGTCTTGTGTAGGCGTGGGTTTGTCTCCCTCTCGCTCTCTCTCCCTAAGATGTGTCCGGCATAGGCCAGGGTGCCACTCGAGGCCCAAACCAATTCTGGTTATCGCTTCTCGGCCTTTTGGCTAAGATCAAGTGTAGTATCTGTTCTTATCAGTTTAATATCTGATACGTCCCCTATCTGGGGACCATATATTAAATGGATTTTTAGAACAGGGAGATGGAAAAAGAGCTTGCTCTGTCCACTCCACGCATTGACCTGGTATTGCAGTACCTCCAGGAACGGTGCACCCCTTCTTAACCCAGTTTCCAAAAGCAGAACTCAATTCACCTGATTCATATTAGCCCGATTTAATGAATTGGAAGAAAGCATACGTCTTCATATGCACCTCAATTTGGCCCATTCACTTTTCACACTTCCTCCTTTTGTTTTTTATCTTTCACACTTTTGACTTTCTTTATTCATCCAAATAGCAAACTCATCACCACTCAACCTGACCAACTCGGCTATGTCCCCGTGCTGCAGTTCTCTGTCTTATCTAGATCATTTGCAATTGAATGGAATAGATCCCTTTTGGACAAAGTGGATTCACCTGCTGCTGCAGTGACCACAGGTGTGATAACATCTAGAATTGGCATCTGGTGCGATCTCTCCGCTTCCACTCCAAAGAAAGTTACCTGTTTATTCCTATCATGCATTGGTTTTTGGGGTTTTCTTTGAGTAATGATGATCTCTTTAGTAGTCTGTTGGCGCCCTCTCCTGGAGGAATAGTTTGCTTGCTCTTGGACATTCTAAAAGAGAGGTCATGATAGACATTGAGCTTCTGAGCTCAATTGGGGACAGTCATGGGTGATGAATGTTTGCAACCTACTGCGAAGCCTCATACCGCAATATAAGGAACGTCAAATACTAAGAAAGGGCGGCCTATGAAAGAATTACTACTTTCAATAAGTACACTTAAACGGCTAATTGGGAATAGAAAAACTGTAAAAAGCCCTCTGAGAAAGCCCCCCTCTAACCTTTGATAGTAAGCTTTTCTGTAGTCTGCCTGTTGATGTATTTTCCGTTTGAACTGTGCACAACATGAAGAGACGGAACACTGGCGGCTTGTCACAATGCCCCCCGATGACATCACAATAGCGCTGCTGCCTAGAAAACAAGCTGCGCAGAAGAAGTTGTTCTTTGGGTGGGAGGGTGGGCTAGTGGAAGGAGGGGGCAATCTCTTTTTTTCCCGGGTGGTAGGGGGATGACAGGAGAAGGGAAGCGGGTGGTGAGAAAGGTACAGAGGGCAGGGTTTGGGGGCTGGGAAGGAAAGGGAAAAGATTAGGGTTTGGGGATGATGAAAGGGCTTTCTACGGGTAAGGATGGCAAAGGGTGGCAGTGACGGAAAGTCAGGCAACCTGTCCTGTCCGTCTTTTTGTATCGTGAATTGGAAAGACTGCAAGGGGGAGGGGAGTTGCTTGCGCCCTAAAGGAGGAGTTATTCAGATTCATTGCAGTGGGCGGCGGCTGCAAAACGCACCATTCTTCTTGTTTTGGCTCTGCAAAGCAGCCTTTTCAAGGGTTGGCTTGGGTGACAAAATGTCTTGTGTAGGCGTGGGTTTGTCTCCCTCTCGCTCTCTCTCCCTAAGATGTGTCCGGCATAGGCCAGGGTGCCACTCGAGGCCCAAACCAATTCTGGTTATCGCTTCTCGGCCTTTTGGCTAAGATCAAGTGTAGTATCTGTTCTTATCAGTTTAATATCTGATACGTCCCCTATCTGGGGACCATATATTAAATGGATTTTTAGAACAGGGAGATGGAAAAAGAGCTTGCTCTGTCCACTCCACGCATTGACCTGGTATTGCAGTACCTCCAGGAACGGTGCACCCCTTCTTAACCCAGTTTCCAAAAGCAGAACTCAATTCACCTGATTCATATTAGCCCGATTTAATGAATTGGAAGAAAGCATACGTCTTCATATGCACCTCAATTTGGCCCATTCACTTTTCACACTTCCTCCTTTTGTTTTTTATCTTTCACACTTTTGACTTTCTTTATTCATCCAAATAGCAAACTCATCACCACTCAACCTGACCAACTCGGCTATGTCCCCGTGCTGCAGTTCTCTGTCTTATCTAGATCATTTGCAATTGAATGGAATAGATCCCTTTTGGACAAAGTGGATTCACCTGCTGCTGCAGTGACCACAGGTGTGATAACATCTAGAATTGGCATCTGGTGCGATCTCTCCGCTTCCACTCCAAAGAAAGTTACCTGTTTATTCCTATCATGCATTGGTTTTTGGGGTTTTCTTTGAGTAATGATGATCTCTTTAGTAGTCTGTTGGCGCCCTCTCCTGGAGGAATAGTTTGCTTGCTCTTGGACATTCTAAAAGAGAGGTCATGATAGACATTGAGCTTCTGAGCTCAATTGGGGACAGTCATGGGTGATGAATGTTTGCAACCTACTGCGAAGCCTCATACCGCAATATAAGGAACGTCAAATACTAAGAAAGGGCGGCCTATGAAAGAATTACTACTTTCAATAAGTACACTTAAACGGCTAATTGGGAATAGAAAAACTGTAAAAAGCCCTCTGAGAAAGCCCCCCTCTAACCTTTGATAGTAAGCTTTTCTGTAGTCTGCCTGTTGATGTATTTTCCGTTTGAACTGTGCACAACATGAAGAGACGGAACACTGGCGGCTTGTCACAATGCCCCCCGATGACATCACAATAGCGCTGCTGCCTAGAAAACAAGCTGCGCAGAAGAAGTTGTTCTTTGGGTGGGAGGGTGGGCTAGTGGAAGGAGGGGGCAATCTCTTTTTTTCCCGGGTGGTAGGGGGATGACAGGAGAAGGGAAGCGGGTGGTGAGAAAGGTACAGAGGGCAGGGTTTGGGGGCTGGGAAGGAAAGGGAAAAGATTAGGGTTTGGGGATGATGAAAGGGCTTTCTACGGGTAAGGATGGCAAAGGGTGGCAGTGACGGAAAGTCAGGCAACCTGTCCTGTCCGTCTTTTTGTATCGTGAATTGGAAAGACTGCAAGGGGGAGGGGAGTTGCTTGCGCCCTAAAGGAGGAGTTATTCAGATTCATTGCAGTGGGCGGCGGCTGCAAAACGCACCATTCTTCTTGTTTTGGCTCTGCAAAGCAGCCTTTTCAAGGGTTGGCTTGGGTGACAAAATGTCTTGTGTAGGCGTGGGTTTGTCTCCCTCTCGCTCTCTCTCCCTAAGATGTGTCCGGCATAGGCCAGGGTGCCACTCGAGGCCCAAACCAATTCTGGTTATCGCTTCTCGGCCTTTTGGCTAAGATCAAGTGTAGTGTTGTTCGAAGAGGTGGTTTAAGCTCCAGGCCACCTTAGTACAATGATACAATGCACACTGGAAGGTTGCGCTTGCTAGTACTCTGGGTGGATAGTATATTCATCAAGAGGAAAACATGGCCCTACCAGGATCGAGGCTATTAGACTGAGTAAGGGTGGGGGGCTATGGTACAACGTGCCCCAGGACTGACGACCCTGGAGTGAGTCTGAGCTTGCTGGCTTGGGACCCCGGCAAGCCTTGGGCTCTGTAGCACACCGTACCTTGCCTTTTCATACTTTTTGAGCATATTACCCTATCCTGGCCTTCTGGCTAGGAAGGGAAATTTTTATAATCCCGGTCGGAGGTCTGGTCAGCTTTGGGCTGAGAAACTAACACCCGGTTGGAGGTCCGGGTCAGCTTCGGCTGAGAAACCAACACCCGGTTGGAGGTCTGGGTCAGCTTCGGCTGAGAAACCAACACCCGGTTGGAGGTCCGGTTAGCCTTGGGCTGAGAAACCAACACCGGTTGACGGTCCGGGCAGTTTCGGCTGCGAAACCAACAACTAGTAGCTCTCTACTCCACTTGGGTAAGATGCCTGGGTGGACGCTGGGAGCAACAACAAGGCTCAACCAGGCTTCGGCTTGGGGGAGCACCGAAGATCCCTGACCCTTGCTGTGGCCTTCTGGCTCGGAGGGACGGGGTTGATTTTTGGGGACCCTCTCCTCACGGTGGGGTCCACACGAATCCTAGCCTTTGCACTGTTTTTGGTGTGACTTCGGTCATGCATTTTTTGTGGTGCTTTGGAAAGCTTCATTAAATCAAAAATCTGTTCTTATCAGTTTAATATCTGATACGTCCCCTATCTGGGGACCATATATTAAATGGATTTTTAGAACAGGGAGATGGAAAAAGAGCTTGCTCTGTCCACTCCACGCATTGACCTGGTATTGCAGTACCTCCAGGAACGGTGCACCCCTTCTTAACCCAGTTTCCAAAAGCAGAACTCAATTCACCTGATTCATATTAGCCCGATTTAATGAATTGGAAGAAAGCATACGTCTTCATATGCACCTCAATTTGGCCCATTCACTTTTCACACTTCCTCCTTTTGTTTTTTATCTTTCACACTTTTGACTTTCTTTATTCATCCAAATAGCAAACTCATCACCACTCAACCTGACCAACTCGGCTATGTCCCCGTGCTGCAGTTCTCTGTCTTATCTAGATCATTTGCAATTGAATGGAATAGATCCCTTTTGGACAAAGTGGATTCACCTGCTGCTGCAGTGACCACAGGTGTGATAACATCTAGAATTGGCATCTGGTGCGATCTCTCCGCTTCCACTCCAAAGAAAGTTACCTGTTTATTCCTATCATGCATTGGTTTTTGGGGTTTTCTTTGAGTAATGATGATCTCTTTAGTAGTCTGTTGGCGCCCTCTCCTGGAGGAATAGTTTGCTTGCTCTTGGACATTCTAAAAGAGAGGTCATGATAGACATTGAGCTTCTGAGCTCAATTGGGGACAGTCATGGGTGATGAATGTTTGCAACCTACTGCGAAGCCTCATACCGCAATATAAGGAACGTCAAATACTAAGAAAGGGCGGCCTATGAAAGAATTACTACTTTCAATAAGTACACTTAAACGGCTAATTGGGAATAGAAAAACTGTAAAAAGCCCTCTGAGAAAGCCCCCCTCTAACCTTTGATAGTAAGCTTTTCTGTAGTCTGCCTGTTGATGTATTTTCCGTTTGAACTGTGCACAACATGAAGAGACGGAACACTGGCGGCTTGTCACAATGCCCCCCGATGACATCACAATAGCGCTGCTGCCTAGAAAACAAGCTGCGCAGAAGAAGTTGTTCTTTGGGTGGGAGGGTGGGCTAGTGGAAGGAGGGGGCAATCTCTTTTTTTCCCGGGTGGTAGGGGGATGACAGGAGAAGGGAAGCGGGTGGTGAGAAAGGTACAGAGGGCAGGGTTTGGGGGCTGGGAAGGAAAGGGAAAAGATTAGGGTTTGGGGATGATGAAAGGGCTTTCTACGGGTAAGGATGGCAAAGGGTGGCAGTGACGGAAAGTCAGGCAACCTGTCCTGTCCGTCTTTTTGTATCGTGAATTGGAAAGACTGCAAGGGGGAGGGGAGTTGCTTGCGCCCTAAAGGAGGAGTTATTCAGATTCATTGCAGTGGGCGGCGGCTGCAAAACGCACCATTCTTCTTGTTTTGGCTCTGCAAAGCAGCCTTTTCAAGGGTTGGCTTGGGTGACAAAATGTCTTGTGTAGGCGTGGGTTTGTCTCCCTCTCGCTCTCTCTCCCTAAGATGTGTCCGGCATAGGCCAGGGTGCCACTCGAGGCCCAAACCAATTCTGGTTATCGCTTCTCGGCCTTTTGGCTAAGATCAAGTGTAGTATCTGTTCTTATCAGTTTAATATCTGATACGTCCCCTATCTGGGGACCATATATTAAATGGATTTTTAGAACAGGGAGATGGAAAAAGAGCTTGCTCTGTCCACTCCACGCATTGACCTGGTATTGCAGTACCTCCAGGAACGGTGCACCCCTTCTTAACCCAGTTTCCAAAAGCAGAACTCAATTCACCTGATTCATATTAGCCCGATTTAATGAATTGGAAGAAAGCATACGTCTTCATATGCACCTCAATTTGGCCCATTCACTTTTCACACTTCCTCCTTTTGTTTTTTATCTTTCACACTTTTGACTTTCTTTATTCATCCAAATAGCAAACTCATCACCACTCAACCTGACCAACTCGGCTATGTCCCCGTGCTGCAGTTCTCTGTCTTATCTAGATCATTTGCAATTGAATGGAATAGATCCCTTTTGGACAAAGTGGATTCACCTGCTGCTGCAGTGACCACAGGTGTGATAACATCTAGAATTGGCATCTGGTGCGATCTCTCCGCTTCCACTCCAAAGAAAGTTACCTGTTTATTCCTATCATGCATTGGTTTTTGGGGTTTTCTTTGAGTAATGATGATCTCTTTAGTAGTCTGTTGGCGCCCTCTCCTGGAGGAATAGTTTGCTTGCTCTTGGACATTCTAAAAGAGAGGTCATGATAGACATTGAGCTTCTGAGCTCAATTGGGGACAGTCATGGGTGATGAATGTTTGCAACCTACTGCGAAGCCTCATACCGCAATATAAGGAACGTCAAATACTAAGAAAGGGCGGCCTATGAAAGAATTACTACTTTCAATAAGTACACTTAAACGGCTAATTGGGAATAGAAAAACTGTAAAAAGCCCTCTGAGAAAGCCCCCCTCTAACCTTTGATAGTAAGCTTTTCTGTAGTCTGCCTGTTGATGTATTTTCCGTTTGAACTGTGCACAACATGAAGAGACGGAACACTGGCGGCTTGTCACAATGCCCCCCGATGACATCACAATAGCGCTGCTGCCTAGAAAACAAGCTGCGCAGAAGAAGTTGTTCTTTGGGTGGGAGGGTGGGCTAGTGGAAGGAGGGGGCAATCTCTTTTTTTCCCGGGTGGTAGGGGGATGACAGGAGAAGGGAAGCGGGTGGTGAGAAAGGTACAGAGGGCAGGGTTTGGGGGCTGGGAAGGAAAGGGAAAAGATTAGGGTTTGGGGATGATGAAAGGGCTTTCTACGGGTAAGGATGGCAAAGGGTGGCAGTGACGGAAAGTCAGGCAACCTGTCCTGTCCGTCTTTTTGTATCGTGAATTGGAAAGACTGCAAGGGGGAGGGGAGTTGCTTGCGCCCTAAAGGAGGAGTTATTCAGATTCATTGCAGTGGGCGGCGGCTGCAAAACGCACCATTCTTCTTGTTTTGGCTCTGCAAAGCAGCCTTTTCAAGGGTTGGCTTGGGTGACAAAATGTCTTGTGTAGGCGTGGGTTTGTCTCCCTCTCGCTCTCTCTCCCTAAGATGTGTCCGGCATAGGCCAGGGTGCCACTCGAGGCCCAAACCAATTCTGGTTATCGCTTCTCGGCCTTTTGGCTAAGATCAAGTGTAGTATCTGTTCTTATCAGTTTAATATCTGATACGTCCCCTATCTGGGGACCATATATTAAATGGATTTTTAGAACAGGGAGATGGAAAAAGAGCTTGCTCTGTCCACTCCACGCATTGACCTGGTATTGCAGTACCTCCAGGAACGGTGCACCCCTTCTTAACCCAGTTTCCAAAAGCAGAACTCAATTCACCTGATTCATATTAGCCCGATTTAATGAATTGGAAGAAAGCATACGTCTTCATATGCACCTCAATTTGGCCCATTCACTTTTCACACTTCCTCCTTTTGTTTTTTATCTTTCACACTTTTGACTTTCTTTATTCATCCAAATAGCAAACTCATCACCACTCAACCTGACCAACTCGGCTATGTCCCCGTGCTGCAGTTCTCTGTCTTATCTAGATCATTTGCAATTGAATGGAATAGATCCCTTTTGGACAAAGTGGATTCACCTGCTGCTGCAGTGACCACAGGTGTGATAACATCTAGAATTGGCATCTGGTGCGATCTCTCCGCTTCCACTCCAAAGAAAGTTACCTGTTTATTCCTATCATGCATTGGTTTTTGGGGTTTTCTTTGAGTAATGATGATCTCTTTAGTAGTCTGTTGGCGCCCTCTCCTGGAGGAATAGTTTGCTTGCTCTTGGACATTCTAAAAGAGAGGTCATGATAGACATTGAGCTTCTGAGCTCAATTGGGGACAGTCATGGGTGATGAATGTTTGCAACCTACTGCGAAGCCTCATACCGCAATATAAGGAACGTCAAATACTAAGAAAGGGCGGCCTATGAAAGAATTACTACTTTCAATAAGTACACTTAAACGGCTAATTGGGAATAGAAAAACTGTAAAAAGCCCTCTGAGAAAGCCCCCCTCTAACCTTTGATAGTAAGCTTTTCTGTAGTCTGCCTGTTGATGTATTTTCCGTTTGAACTGTGCACAACATGAAGAGACGGAACACTGGCGGCTTGTCACAATGCCCCCCGATGACATCACAATAGCGCTGCTGCCTAGAAAACAAGCTGCGCAGAAGAAGTTGTTCTTTGGGTGGGAGGGTGGGCTAGTGGAAGGAGGGGGCAATCTCTTTTTTTCCCGGGTGGTAGGGGGATGACAGGAGAAGGGAAGCGGGTGGTGAGAAAGGTACAGAGGGCAGGGTTTGGGGGCTGGGAAGGAAAGGGAAAAGATTAGGGTTTGGGGATGATGAAAGGGCTTTCTACGGGTAAGGATGGCAAAGGGTGGCAGTGACGGAAAGTCAGGCAACCTGTCCTGTCCGTCTTTTTGTATCGTGAATTGGAAAGACTGCAAGGGGGAGGGGAGTTGCTTGCGCCCTAAAGGAGGAGTTATTCAGATTCATTGCAGTGGGCGGCGGCTGCAAAACGCACCATTCTTCTTGTTTTGGCTCTGCAAAGCAGCCTTTTCAAGGGTTGGCTTGGGTGACAAAATGTCTTGTGTAGGCGTGGGTTTGTCTCCCTCTCGCTCTCTCTCCCTAAGATGTGTCCGGCATAGGCCAGGGTGCCACTCGAGGCCCAAACCAATTCTGGTTATCGCTTCTCGGCCTTTTGGCTAAGATCAAGTGTAGTATCTGTTCTTATCAGTTTAATATCTGATACGTCCCCTATCTGGGGACCATATATTAAATGGATTTTTAGAACAGGGAGATGGAAAAAGAGCTTGCTCTGTCCACTCCACGCATTGACCTGGTATTGCAGTACCTCCAGGAACGGTGCACCCCTTCTTAACCCAGTTTCCAAAAGCAGAACTCAATTCACCTGATTCATATTAGCCCGATTTAATGAATTGGAAGAAAGCATACGTCTTCATATGCACCTCAATTTGGCCCATTCACTTTTCACACTTCCTCCTTTTGTTTTTTATCTTTCACACTTTTGACTTTCTTTATTCATCCAAATAGCAAACTCATCACCACTCAACCTGACCAACTCGGCTATGTCCCCGTGCTGCAGTTCTCTGTCTTATCTAGATCATTTGCAATTGAATGGAATAGATCCCTTTTGGACAAAGTGGATTCACCTGCTGCTGCAGTGACCACAGGTGTGATAACATCTAGAATTGGCATCTGGTGCGATCTCTCCGCTTCCACTCCAAAGAAAGTTACCTGTTTATTCCTATCATGCATTGGTTTTTGGGGTTTTCTTTGAGTAATGATGATCTCTTTAGTAGTCTGTTGGCGCCCTCTCCTGGAGGAATAGTTTGCTTGCTCTTGGACATTCTAAAAGAGAGGTCATGATAGACATTGAGCTTCTGAGCTCAATTGGGGACAGTCATGGGTGATGAATGTTTGCAACCTACTGCGAAGCCTCATACCGCAATATAAGGAACGTCAAATACTAAGAAAGGGCGGCCTATGAAAGAATTACTACTTTCAATAAGTACACTTAAACGGCTAATTGGGAATAGAAAAACTGTAAAAAGCCCTCTGAGAAAGCCCCCCTCTAACCTTTGATAGTAAGCTTTTCTGTAGTCTGCCTGTTGATGTATTTTCCGTTTGAACTGTGCACAACATGAAGAGACGGAACACTGGCGGCTTGTCACAATGCCCCCCGATGACATCACAATAGCGCTGCTGCCTAGAAAACAAGCTGCGCAGAAGAAGTTGTTCTTTGGGTGGGAGGGTGGGCTAGTGGAAGGAGGGGGCAATCTCTTTTTTTCCCGGGTGGTAGGGGGATGACAGGAGAAGGGAAGCGGGTGGTGAGAAAGGTACAGAGGGCAGGGTTTGGGGGCTGGGAAGGAAAGGGAAAAGATTAGGGTTTGGGGATGATGAAAGGGCTTTCTACGGGTAAGGATGGCAAAGGGTGGCAGTGACGGAAAGTCAGGCAACCTGTCCTGTCCGTCTTTTTGTATCGTGAATTGGAAAGACTGCAAGGGGGAGGGGAGTTGCTTGCGCCCTAAAGGAGGAGTTATTCAGATTCATTGCAGTGGGCGGCGGCTGCAAAACGCACCATTCTTCTTGTTTTGGCTCTGCAAAGCAGCCTTTTCAAGGGTTGGCTTGGGTGACAAAATGTCTTGTGTAGGCGTGGGTTTGTCTCCCTCTCGCTCTCTCTCCCTAAGATGTGTCCGGCATAGGCCAGGGTGCCACTCGAGGCCCAAACCAATTCTGGTTATCGCTTCTCGGCCTTTTGGCTAAGATCAAGTGTAGTATCTGTTCTTATCAGTTTAATATCTGATACGTCCCCTATCTGGGGACCATATATTAAATGGATTTTTAGAACAGGGAGATGGAAAAAGAGCTTGCTCTGTCCACTCCACGCATTGACCTGGTATTGCAGTACCTCCAGGAACGGTGCACCCCTTCTTAACCCAGTTTCCAAAAGCAGAACTCAATTCACCTGATTCATATTAGCCCGATTTAATGAATTGGAAGAAAGCATACGTCTTCATATGCACCTCAATTTGGCCCATTCACTTTTCACACTTCCTCCTTTTGTTTTTTATCTTTCACACTTTTGACTTTCTTTATTCATCCAAATAGCAAACTCATCACCACTCAACCTGACCAACTCGGCTATGTCCCCGTGCTGCAGTTCTCTGTCTTATCTAGATCATTTGCAATTGAATGGAATAGATCCCTTTTGGACAAAGTGGATTCACCTGCTGCTGCAGTGACCACAGGTGTGATAACATCTAGAATTGGCATCTGGTGCGATCTCTCCGCTTCCACTCCAAAGAAAGTTACCTGTTTATTCCTATCATGCATTGGTTTTTGGGGTTTTCTTTGAGTAATGATGATCTCTTTAGTAGTCTGTTGGCGCCCTCTCCTGGAGGAATAGTTTGCTTGCTCTTGGACATTCTAAAAGAGAGGTCATGATAGACATTGAGCTTCTGAGCTCAATTGGGGACAGTCATGGGTGATGAATGTTTGCAACCTACTGCGAAGCCTCATACCGCAATATAAGGAACGTCAAATACTAAGAAAGGGCGGCCTATGAAAGAATTACTACTTTCAATAAGTACACTTAAACGGCTAATTGGGAATAGAAAAACTGTAAAAAGCCCTCTGAGAAAGCCCCCCTCTAACCTTTGATAGTAAGCTTTTCTGTAGTCTGCCTGTTGATGTATTTTCCGTTTGAACTGTGCACAACATGAAGAGACGGAACACTGGCGGCTTGTCACAATGCCCCCCGATGACATCACAATAGCGCTGCTGCCTAGAAAACAAGCTGCGCAGAAGAAGTTGTTCTTTGGGTGGGAGGGTGGGCTAGTGGAAGGAGGGGGCAATCTCTTTTTTTCCCGGGTGGTAGGGGGATGACAGGAGAAGGGAAGCGGGTGGTGAGAAAGGTACAGAGGGCAGGGTTTGGGGGCTGGGAAGGAAAGGGAAAAGATTAGGGTTTGGGGATGATGAAAGGGCTTTCTACGGGTAAGGATGGCAAAGGGTGGCAGTGACGGAAAGTCAGGCAACCTGTCCTGTCCGTCTTTTTGTATCGTGAATTGGAAAGACTGCAAGGGGGAGGGGAGTTGCTTGCGCCCTAAAGGAGGAGTTATTCAGATTCATTGCAGTGGGCGGCGGCTGCAAAACGCACCATTCTTCTTGTTTTGGCTCTGCAAAGCAGCCTTTTCAAGGGTTGGCTTGGGTGACAAAATGTCTTGTGTAGGCGTGGGTTTGTCTCCCTCTCGCTCTCTCTCCCTAAGATGTGTCCGGCATAGGCCAGGGTGCCACTCGAGGCCCAAACCAATTCTGGTTATCGCTTCTCGGCCTTTTGGCTAAGATCAAGTGTAGTGTTGTTCGAAAAGGTGGTTTAAGCTCCAGGCCACCTTAGTACAATGATACAATGCACACTGGAAGGTTGCGCTTGCTAGTACTCCGGGTGGATAGTATATTCATCTAGTGGAAAACATGGCCCTACCAGGATCGAGGCTATTAGACTGAGTAAGGATGGGGGGCTATGGTACAACGTGCCCCAGGACTGACGACCCTGGAGTGAGTCTGAGCTTGCTGGCTTGGGACCCCGGCAAGCCTTGGGCTCTGTAGCACACCGTACCTTGCCTTTTCATACTTTTTGAGCATATTACCCTATCCCGGCCTTCTGGCTAGGAAGGGAAATTTTTATAATCCCGGTTGGAGGTCTGGTCAGCTTTGGGCTGAGAAACTAACACCTGGTTGGAGGTCCGGGTCAGCTTCGGCTGAGAAACCAACACCCGGTTGGAGGTCTGGGTCAGCTTCGGCTGAGAAACCAACACCCGGTTGGAGGTCCGGTTAGCCTTGGGCTGAGAAACCAACACCGGTTGACGGTCCGGGCAGTTTCGGCTGCGAAACCAACAACTAGTAGCTCTCTACTCCACTTGGGTAAGATGCCTGGGTGGACGCTGGGAGCAACGACAAGGCTCAACCAGGCTTCGGCTTGGGGGAGCACCGAAGATCCCTGACCCTTGCTGTGGCCTTCTGGCTCGGAGGGACGGGGTTGATTTTTGGGGACCCTCTCCTCACGGTGGGATCCACACGAATCCTAGCCTTTGCACTGTTTTTGGTGTGACTTCGGTCATGCATTTTTTGTGGTGCTTTGGAAAGCTTCATTAAATCAAAAATCTGTTCTTATCAGTTTAATATCTGATACGTCCCCTATCTGGGGACCATATATTAAATGGATTTTTAGAACAGGGAGATGGAAAAAGAGCTTGCTCTGTCCACTCCACGCATTGACCTGGTATTGCAGTACCTCCAGGAACGGTGCACCCCTTCTTAACCCAGTTTCCAAAAGCAGAACTCAATTCACCTGATTCATATTAGCCCGATTTAATGAATTGGAAGAAAGCATACGTCTTCATATGCACCTCAATTTGGCCCATTCACTTTTCACACTTCCTCCTTTTGTTTTTTATCTTTCACACTTTTGACTTTCTTTATTCATCCAAATAGCAAACTCATCACCACTCAACCTGACCAACTCGGCTATGTCCCCGTGCTGCAGTTCTCTGTCTTATCTAGATCATTTGCAATTGAATGGAATAGATCCCTTTTGGACAAAGTGGATTCACCTGCTGCTGCAGTGACCACAGGTGTGATAACATCTAGAATTGGCATCTGGTGCGATCTCTCCGCTTCCACTCCAAAGAAAGTTACCTGTTTATTCCTATCATGCATTGGTTTTTGGGGTTTTCTTTGAGTAATGATGATCTCTTTAGTAGTCTGTTGGCGCCCTCTCCTGGAGGAATAGTTTGCTTGCTCTTGGACATTCTAAAAGAGAGGTCATGATAGACATTGAGCTTCTGAGCTCAATTGGGGACAGTCATGGGTGATGAATGTTTGCAACCTACTGCGAAGCCTCATACCGCAATATAAGGAACGTCAAATACTAAGAAAGGGCGGCCTATGAAAGAATTACTACTTTCAATAAGTACACTTAAACGGCTAATTGGGAATAGAAAAACTGTAAAAAGCCCTCTGAGAAAGCCCCCCTCTAACCTTTGATAGTAAGCTTTTCTGTAGTCTGCCTGTTGATGTATTTTCCGTTTGAACTGTGCACAACATGAAGAGACGGAACACTGGCGGCTTGTCACAATGCCCCCCGATGACATCACAATAGCGCTGCTGCCTAGAAAACAAGCTGCGCAGAAGAAGTTGTTCTTTGGGTGGGAGGGTGGGCTAGTGGAAGGAGGGGGCAATCTCTTTTTTTCCCGGGTGGTAGGGGGATGACAGGAGAAGGGAAGCGGGTGGTGAGAAAGGTACAGAGGGCAGGGTTTGGGGGCTGGGAAGGAAAGGGAAAAGATTAGGGTTTGGGGATGATGAAAGGGCTTTCTACGGGTAAGGATGGCAAAGGGTGGCAGTGACGGAAAGTCAGGCAACCTGTCCTGTCCGTCTTTTTGTATCGTGAATTGGAAAGACTGCAAGGGGGAGGGGAGTTGCTTGCGCCCTAAAGGAGGAGTTATTCAGATTCATTGCAGTGGGGGGCGGCGGCTGCAAAACGCACCATTCTTCTTGTTTTGGCTCTGCAAAGCAGCCTTTTCAAGGGTTGGCTTGGGTGACAAAATGTCTTGTGTAGGCGTGGGTTTGTCTCCCTCTCGCTCTCTCTCCCTAAGATGTGTCCGGCATAGGCCAGGGTGCCACTCGAGGCCCAAACCAATTCTGGTTATCGCTTCTCGGCCTTTTGGCTAAGATCAAGTGTAGTATCTGTTCTTATCAGTTTAATATCTGATACGTCCCCTATCTGGGGACCATATATTAAATGGATTTTTAGAACAGGGAGATGGAAAAAGAGCTTGCTCTGTCCACTCCACGCATTGACCTGGTATTGCAGTACCTCCAGGAACGGTGCACCCCTTCTTAACCCAGTTTCCAAAAGCAGAACTCAATTCACCTGATTCATATTAGCCCGATTTAATGAATTGGAAGAAAGCATACGTCTTCATATGCACCTCAATTTGGCCCATTCACTTTTCACACTTCCTCCTTTTGTTTTTTATCTTTCACACTTTTGACTTTCTTTATTCATCCAAATAGCAAACTCATCACCACTCAACCTGACCAACTCGGCTATGTCCCCGTGCTGCAGTTCTCTGTCTTATCTAGATCATTTGCAATTGAATGGAATAGATCCCTTTTGGACAAAGTGGATTCACCTGCTGCTGCAGTGACCACAGGTGTGATAACATCTAGAATTGGCATCTGGTGCGATCTCTCCGCTTCCACTCCAAAGAAAGTTACCTGTTTATTCCTATCATGCATTGGTTTTTGGGGTTTTCTTTGAGTAATGATGATCTCTTTAGTAGTCTGTTGGCGCCCTCTCCTGGAGGAATAGTTTGCTTGCTCTTGGACATTCTAAAAGAGAGGTCATGATAGACATTGAGCTTCTGAGCTCAATTGGGGACAGTCATGGGTGATGAATGTTTGCAACCTACTGCGAAGCCTCATACCGCAATATAAGGAACGTCAAATACTAAGAAAGGGCGGCCTATGAAAGAATTACTACTTTCAATAAGTACACTTAAACGGCTAATTGGGAATAGAAAAACTGTAAAAAGCCCTCTGAGAAAGCCCCCCTCTAACCTTTGATAGTAAGCTTTTCTGTAGTCTGCCTGTTGATGTATTTTCCGTTTGAACTGTGCACAACATGAAGAGACGGAACACTGGCGGCTTGTCACAATGCCCCCCGATGACATCACAATAGCGCTGCTGCCTAGAAAACAAGCTGCGCAGAAGAAGTTGTTCTTTGGGTGGGAGGGTGGGCTAGTGGAAGGAGGGGGCAATCTCTTTTTTTCCCGGGTGGTAGGGGGATGACAGGAGAAGGGAAGCGGGTGGTGAGAAAGGTACAGAGGGCAGGGTTTGGGGGCTGGGAAGGAAAGGGAAAAGATTAGGGTTTGGGGATGATGAAAGGGCTTTCTACGGGTAAGGATGGCAAAGGGTGGCAGTGACGGAAAGTCAGGCAACCTGTCCTGTCCGTCTTTTTGTATCGTGAATTGGAAAGACTGCAAGGGGGAGGGGAGTTGCTTGCGCCCTAAAGGAGGAGTTATTCAGATTCATTGCAGTGGGGGGCGGCGGCTGCAAAACGCACCATTCTTCTTGTTTTGGCTCTGCAAAGCAGCCTTTTCAAGGGTTGGCTTGGGTGACAAAATGTCTTGTGTAGGCGTGGGTTTGTCTCCCTCTCGCTCTCTCTCCCTAAGATGTGTCCGGCATAGGCCAGGGTGCCACTCGAGGCCCAAACCAATTCTGGTTATCGCTTCTCGGCCTTTTGGCTAAGATCAAGTGTAGTATCTGTTCTTATCAGTTTAATATCTGATACGTCCCCTATCTGGGGACCATATATTAAATGGATTTTTAGAACAGGGAGATGGAAAAAGAGCTTGCTCTGTCCACTCCACGCATTGACCTGGTATTGCAGTACCTCCAGGAACGGTGCACCCCTTCTTAACCCAGTTTCCAAAAGCAGAACTCAATTCACCTGATTCATATTAGCCCGATTTAATGAATTGGAAGAAAGCATACGTCTTCATATGCACCTCAATTTGGCCCATTCACTTTTCACACTTCCTCCTTTTGTTTTTTATCTTTCACACTTTTGACTTTCTTTATTCATCCAAATAGCAAACTCATCACCACTCAACCTGACCAACTCGGCTATGTCCCCGTGCTGCAGTTCTCTGTCTTATCTAGATCATTTGCAATTGAATGGAATAGATCCCTTTTGGACAAAGTGGATTCACCTGCTGCTGCAGTGACCACAGGTGTGATAACATCTAGAATTGGCATCTGGTGCGATCTCTCCGCTTCCACTCCAAAGAAAGTTACCTGTTTATTCCTATCATGCATTGGTTTTTGGGGTTTTCTTTGAGTAATGATGATCTCTTTAGTAGTCTGTTGGCGCCCTCTCCTGGAGGAATAGTTTGCTTGCTCTTGGACATTCTAAAAGAGAGGTCATGATAGACATTGAGCTTCTGAGCTCAATTGGGGACAGTCATGGGTGATGAATGTTTGCAACCTACTGCGAAGCCTCATACCGCAATATAAGGAACGTCAAATACTAAGAAAGGGCGGCCTATGAAAGAATTACTACTTTCAATAAGTACACTTAAACGGCTAATTGGGAATAGAAAAACTGTAAAAAGCCCTCTGAGAAAGCCCCCCTCTAACCTTTGATAGTAAGCTTTTCTGTAGTCTGCCTGTTGATGTATTTTCCGTTTGAACTGTGCACAACATGAAGAGACGGAACACTGGCGGCTTGTCACAATGCCCCCCGATGACATCACAATAGCGCTGCTGCCTAGAAAACAAGCTGCGCAGAAGAAGTTGTTCTTTGGGTGGGAGGGTGGGCTAGTGGAAGGAGGGGGCAATCTCTTTTTTTCCCGGGTGGTAGGGGGATGACAGGAGAAGGGAAGCGGGTGGTGAGAAAGGTACAGAGGGCAGGGTTTGGGGGCTGGGAAGGAAAGGGAAAAGATTAGGGTTTGGGGATGATGAAAGGGCTTTCTACGGGTAAGGATGGCAAAGGGTGGCAGTGACGGAAAGTCAGGCAACCTGTCCTGTCCGTCTTTTTGTATCGTGAATTGGAAAGACTGCAAGGGGGAGGGGAGTTGCTTGCGCCCTAAAGGAGGAGTTATTCAGATTCATTGCAGTGGGGGGCGGCGGCTGCAAAACGCACCATTCTTCTTGTTTTGGCTCTGCAAAGCAGCCTTTTCAAGGGTTGGCTTGGGTGACAAAATGTCTTGTGTAGGCGTGGGTTTGTCTCCCTCTCGCTCTCTCTCCCTAAGATGTGTCCGGCATAGGCCAGGGTGCCACTCGAGGCCCAAACCAATTCTGGTTATCGCTTCTCGGCCTTTTGGCTAAGATCAAGTGTAGTATCTGTTCTTATCAGTTTAATATCTGATACGTCCCCTATCTGGGGACCATATATTAAATGGATTTTTAGAACAGGGAGATGGAAAAAGAGCTTGCTCTGTCCACTCCACGCATTGACCTGGTATTGCAGTACCTCCAGGAACGGTGCACCCCTTCTTAACCCAGTTTCCAAAAGCAGAACTCAATTCACCTGATTCATATTAGCCCGATTTAATGAATTGGAAGAAAGCATACGTCTTCATATGCACCTCAATTTGGCCCATTCACTTTTCACACTTCCTCCTTTTGTTTTTTATCTTTCACACTTTTGACTTTCTTTATTCATCCAAATAGCAAACTCATCACCACTCAACCTGACCAACTCGGCTATGTCCCCGTGCTGCAGTTCTCTGTCTTATCTAGATCATTTGCAATTGAATGGAATAGATCCCTTTTGGACAAAGTGGATTCACCTGCTGCTGCAGTGACCACAGGTGTGATAACATCTAGAATTGGCATCTGGTGCGATCTCTCCGCTTCCACTCCAAAGAAAGTTACCTGTTTATTCCTATCATGCATTGGTTTTTGGGGTTTTCTTTGAGTAATGATGATCTCTTTAGTAGTCTGTTGGCGCCCTCTCCTGGAGGAATAGTTTGCTTGCTCTTGGACATTCTAAAAGAGAGGTCATGATAGACATTGAGCTTCTGAGCTCAATTGGGGACAGTCATGGGTGATGAATGTTTGCAACCTACTGCGAAGCCTCATACCGCAATATAAGGAACGTCAAATACTAAGAAAGGGCGGCCTATGAAAGAATTACTACTTTCAATAAGTACACTTAAACGGCTAATTGGGAATAGAAAAACTGTAAAAAGCCCTCTGAGAAAGCCCCCCTCTAACCTTTGATAGTAAGCTTTTCTGTAGTCTGCCTGTTGATGTATTTTCCGTTTGAACTGTGCACAACATGAAGAGACGGAACACTGGCGGCTTGTCACAATGCCCCCCGATGACATCACAATAGCGCTGCTGCCTAGAAAACAAGCTGCGCAGAAGAAGTTGTTCTTTGGGTGGGAGGGTGGGCTAGTGGAAGGAGGGGGCAATCTCTTTTTTTCCCGGGTGGTAGGGGGATGACAGGAGAAGGGAAGCGGGTGGTGAGAAAGGTACAGAGGGCAGGGTTTGGGGGCTGGGAAGGAAAGGGAAAAGATTAGGGTTTGGGGATGATGAAAGGGCTTTCTACGGGTAAGGATGGCAAAGGGTGGCAGTGACGGAAAGTCAGGCAACCTGTCCTGTCCGTCTTTTTGTATCGTGAATTGGAAAGACTGCAAGGGGGAGGGGAGTTGCTTGCGCCCTAAAGGAGGAGTTATTCAGATTCATTGCAGTGGGGGGCGGCGGCTGCAAAACGCACCATTCTTCTTGTTTTGGCTCTGCAAAGCAGCCTTTTCAAGGGTTGGCTTGGGTGACAAAATGTCTTGTGTAGGCGTGGGTTTGTCTCCCTCTCGCTCTCTCTCCCTAAGATGTGTCCGGCATAGGCCAGGGTGCCACTCGAGGCCCAAACCAATTCTGGTTATCGCTTCTCGGCCTTTTGGCTAAGATCAAGTGTAGTATCTGTTCTTATCAGTTTAATATCTGATACGTCCCCTATCTGGGGACCATATATTAAATGGATTTTTAGAACAGGGAGATGGAAAAAGAGCTTGCTCTGTCCACTCCACGCATTGACCTGGTATTGCAGTACCTCCAGGAACGGTGCACCCCTTCTTAACCCAGTTTCCAAAAGCAGAACTCAATTCACCTGATTCATATTAGCCCGATTTAATGAATTGGAAGAAAGCATACGTCTTCATATGCACCTCAATTTGGCCCATTCACTTTTCACACTTCCTCCTTTTGTTTTTTATCTTTCACACTTTTGACTTTCTTTATTCATCCAAATAGCAAACTCATCACCACTCAACCTGACCAACTCGGCTATGTCCCCGTGCTGCAGTTCTCTGTCTTATCTAGATCATTTGCAATTGAATGGAATAGATCCCTTTTGGACAAAGTGGATTCACCTGCTGCTGCAGTGACCACAGGTGTGATAACATCTAGAATTGGCATCTGGTGCGATCTCTCCGCTTCCACTCCAAAGAAAGTTACCTGTTTATTCCTATCATGCATTGGTTTTTGGGGTTTTCTTTGAGTAATGATGATCTCTTTAGTAGTCTGTTGGCGCCCTCTCCTGGAGGAATAGTTTGCTTGCTCTTGGACATTCTAAAAGAGAGGTCATGATAGACATTGAGCTTCTGAGCTCAATTGGGGACAGTCATGGGTGATGAATGTTTGCAACCTACTGCGAAGCCTCATACCGCAATATAAGGAACGTCAAATACTAAGAAAGGGCGGCCTATGAAAGAATTACTACTTTCAATAAGTACACTTAAACGGCTAATTGGGAATAGAAAAACTGTAAAAAGCCCTCTGAGAAAGCCCCCCTCTAACCTTTGATAGTAAGCTTTTCTGTAGTCTGCCTGTTGATGTATTTTCCGTTTGAACTGTGCACAACATGAAGAGACGGAACACTGGCGGCTTGTCACAATGCCCCCCGATGACATCACAATAGCGCTGCTGCCTAGAAAACAAGCTGCGCAGAAGAAGTTGTTCTTTGGGTGGGAGGGTGGGCTAGTGGAAGGAGGGGGCAATCTCTTTTTTTCCCGGGTGGTAGGGGGATGACAGGAGAAGGGAAGCGGGTGGTGAGAAAGGTACAGAGGGCAGGGTTTGGGGGCTGGGAAGGAAAGGGAAAAGATTAGGGTTTGGGGATGATGAAAGGGCTTTCTACGGGTAAGGATGGCAAAGGGTGGCAGTGACGGAAAGTCAGGCAACCTGTCCTGTCCGTCTTTTTGTATCGTGAATTGGAAAGACTGCAAGGGGGAGGGGAGTTGCTTGCGCCCTAAAGGAGGAGTTATTCAGATTCATTGCAGTGGGCGGCGGCTGCAAAACGCACCATTCTTCTTGTTTTGGCTCTGCAAAGCAGCCTTTTCAAGGGTTGGCTTGGGTGACAAAATGTCTTGTGTAGGCGTGGGTTTGTCTCCCTCTCGCTCTCTCTCCCTAAGATGTGTCCGGCATAGGCCAGGGTGCCACTCGAGGCCCAAACCAATTCTGGTTATCGCTTCTCGGCCTTTTGGCTAAGATCAAGTGTAGTATCTGTTCTTATCAGTTTAATATCTGATACGTCCCCTATCTGGGGACCATATATTAAATGGATTTTTAGAACAGGGAGATGGAAAAAGAGCTTGCTCTGTCCACTCCACGCATTGACCTGGTATTGCAGTACCTCCAGGAACGGTGCACCCCTTCTTAACCCAGTTTCCAAAAGCAGAACTCAATTCACCTGATTCATATTAGCCCGATTTAATGAATTGGAAGAAAGCATACGTCTTCATATGCACCTCAATTTGGCCCATTCACTTTTCACACTTCCTCCTTTTGTTTTTTATCTTTCACACTTTTGACTTTCTTTATTCATCCAAATAGCAAACTCATCACCACTCAACCTGACCAACTCGGCTATGTCCCCGTGCTGCAGTTCTCTGTCTTATCTAGATCATTTGCAATTGAATGGAATAGATCCCTTTTGGACAAAGTGGATTCACCTGCTGCTGCAGTGACCACAGGTGTGATAACATCTAGAATTGGCATCTGGTGCGATCTCTCCGCTTCCACTCCAAAGAAAGTTACCTGTTTATTCCTATCATGCATTGGTTTTTGGGGTTTTCTTTGAGTAATGATGATCTCTTTAGTAGTCTGTTGGCGCCCTCTCCTGGAGGAATAGTTTGCTTGCTCTTGGACATTCTAAAAGAGAGGTCATGATAGACATTGAGCTTCTGAGCTCAATTGGGGACAGTCATGGGTGATGAATGTTTGCAACCTACTGCGAAGCCTCATACCGCAATATAAGGAACGTCAAATACTAAGAAAGGGCGGCCTATGAAAGAATTACTACTTTCAATAAGTACACTTAAACGGCTAATTGGGAATAGAAAAACTGTAAAAAGCCCTCTGAGAAAGCCCCCCTCTAACCTTTGATAGTAAGCTTTTCTGTAGTCTGCCTGTTGATGTATTTTCCGTTTGAACTGTGCACAACATGAAGAGACGGAACACTGGCGGCTTGTCACAATGCCCCCCGATGACATCACAATAGCGCTGCTGCCTAGAAAACAAGCTGCGCAGAAGAAGTTGTTCTTTGGGTGGGAGGGTGGGCTAGTGGAAGGAGGGGGCAATCTCTTTTTTTCCCGGGTGGTAGGGGGATGACAGGAGAAGGGAAGCGGGTGGTGAGAAAGGTACAGAGGGCAGGGTTTGGGGGCTGGGAAGGAAAGGGAAAAGATTAGGGTTTGGGGATGATGAAAGGGCTTTCTACGGGTAAGGATGGCAAAGGGTGGCAGTGACGGAAAGTCAGGCAACCTGTCCTGTCCGTCTTTTTGTATCGTGAATTGGAAAGACTGCAAGGGGGAGGGGAGTTGCTTGCGCCCTAAAGGAGGAGTTATTCAGATTCATTGCAGTGGGCGGCGGCTGCAAAACGCACCATTCTTCTTGTTTTGGCTCTGCAAAGCAGCCTTTTCAAGGGTTGGCTTGGGTGACAAAATGTCTTGTGTAGGCGTGGGTTTGTCTCCCTCTCGCTCTCTCTCCCTAAGATGTGTCCGGCATAGGCCAGGGTGCCACTCGAGGCCCAAACCAATTCTGGTTATCGCTTCTCGGCCTTTTGGCTAAGATCAAGTGTAGTATCTGTTCTTATCAGTTTAATATCTGATACGTCCCCTATCTGGGGACCATATATTAAATGGATTTTTAGAACAGGGAGATGGAAAAAGAGCTTGCTCTGTCCACTCCACGCATTGACCTGGTATTGCAGTACCTCCAGGAACGGTGCACCCCTTCTTAACCCAGTTTCCAAAAGCAGAACTCAATTCACCTGATTCATATTAGCCCGATTTAATGAATTGGAAGAAAGCATACGTCTTCATATGCACCTCAATTTGGCCCATTCACTTTTCACACTTCCTCCTTTTGTTTTTTATCTTTCACACTTTTGACTTTCTTTATTCATCCAAATAGCAAACTCATCACCACTCAACCTGACCAACTCGGCTATGTCCCCGTGCTGCAGTTCTCTGTCTTATCTAGATCATTTGCAATTGAATGGAATAGATCCCTTTTGGACAAAGTGGATTCACCTGCTGCTGCAGTGACCACAGGTGTGATAACATCTAGAATTGGCATCTGGTGCGATCTCTCCGCTTCCACTCCAAAGAAAGTTACCTGTTTATTCCTATCATGCATTGGTTTTTGGGGTTTTCTTTGAGTAATGATGATCTCTTTAGTAGTCTGTTGGCGCCCTCTCCTGGAGGAATAGTTTGCTTGCTCTTGGACATTCTAAAAGAGAGGTCATGATAGACATTGAGCTTCTGAGCTCAATTGGGGACAGTCATGGGTGATGAATGTTTGCAACCTACTGCGAAGCCTCATACCGCAATATAAGGAACGTCAAATACTAAGAAAGGGCGGCCTATGAAAGAATTACTACTTTCAATAAGTACACTTAAACGGCTAATTGGGAATAGAAAAACTGTAAAAAGCCCTCTGAGAAAGCCCCCCTCTAACCTTTGATAGTAAGCTTTTCTGTAGTCTGCCTGTTGATGTATTTTCCGTTTGAACTGTGCACAACATGAAGAGACGGAACACTGGCGGCTTGTCACAATGCCCCCCGATGACATCACAATAGCGCTGCTGCCTAGAAAACAAGCTGCGCAGAAGAAGTTGTTCTTTGGGTGGGAGGGTGGGCTAGTGGAAGGAGGGGGCAATCTCTTTTTTTCCCGGGTGGTAGGGGGATGACAGGAGAAGGGAAGCGGGTGGTGAGAAAGGTACAGAGGGCAGGGTTTGGGGGCTGGGAAGGAAAGGGAAAAGATTAGGGTTTGGGGATGATGAAAGGGCTTTCTACGGGTATGGATGGCAAAGGGTGGCAGTGACGGAAAGTCAGGCAACCTGTCCTGTCCGTCTTTTTGTATCGTGAATTGGAAAGACTGCAAGGGGGAGGGGAGTTGCTTGCGCCCTAAAGGAGGAGTTATTCAGATTCATTGCAGTGGGCGGCGGCTGCAAAACGCACCATTCTTCTTGTTTTGGCTCTGCAAAGCAGCCTTTTCAAGGGTTGGCTTGGGTGACAAAATGTCTTGTGTAGGCGTGGGTTTGTCTCCCTCTCGCTCTCTCTCCCTAAGATGTGTCCGGCATAGGCCAGGGTGCCACTCGAGGCCCAAACCAATTCTGGTTATCGCTTCTCGGCCTTTTGGCTAAGATCAAGTGTAGTATCTGTTCTTATCAGTTTAATATCTGATACGTCCCCTATCTGGGGACCATATATTAAATGGATTTTTAGAACAGGGAGATGGAAAAAGAGCTTGCTCTGTCCACTCCACGCATTGACCTGGTATTGCAGTACCTCCAGGAACGGTGCACCCCTTCTTAACCCAGTTTCCAAAAGCAGAACTCAATTCACCTGATTCATATTAGCCCGATTTAATGAATTGGAAGAAAGCAAACGTCTTCATATGCACCTCAATTTGGCCCATTCACTTTTCACACTTCCTCCTTTTGTTTTTTATCTTTCACACTTTTGACTTTCTTTATTCATCCAAATAGCAAACTCATCACCACTCAACCTGACCAACTCGGCTATGTCCCCGTGCTGCAGTTCTCTGTCTTATCTAGATCATTTGCAATTGAATGGAATAGATCCCTTTTGGACAAAGTGGATTCACCTGCTGCTGCAGTGACCACAGGTGTGATAACATCTAGAATTGGCATCTGGTGCGATCTCTCCGCTTCCACTCCAAAGAAAGTTACCTGTTTATTCCTATCATGCATTGGTTTTTGGGGTTTTCTTTGAGTAATGATGATCTCTTTAGTAGTCTGTTGGCGCCCTCTCCTGGAGGAATAGTTTGCTTGCTCTTGGACATTCTAAAAGAGAGGTCATGATAGACATTGAGCTTCTGAGCTCAATTGGGGACAGTCATGGGTGATGAATGTTTGCAACCTACTGCGAAGCCTCATACCGCAATATAAGGAACGTCAAATACTAAGAAAGGGCGGCCTATGAAAGAATTACTACTTTCAATAAGTACACTTAAACGGCTAATTGGGAATAGAAAAACTGTAAAAAGCCCTCTGAGAAAGCCCCCCTCTAACCTTTGATAGTAAGCTTTTCTGTAGTCTGCCTGTTGATGTATTTTCCGTTTGAACTGTGCACAACATGAAGAGACGGAACACTGGCGGCTTGTCACAATGCCCCCCGATGACATCACAATAGCGCTGCTGCCTAGAAAACAAGCTGCGCAGAAGAAGTTGTTCTTTGGGTGGGAGGGTGGGCTAGTGGAAGGAGGGGGCAATCTCTTTTTTTCCCGGGTGGTAGGGGGATGACAGGAGAAGGGAAGCGGGTGGTGAGAAAGGTACAGAGGGCAGGGTTTGGGGGCTGGGAAGGAAAGGGAAAAGATTAGGGTTTGGGGATGATGAAAGGGCTTTCTACGGGTAAGGATGGCAAAGGGTGGCAGTGACGGAAAGTCAGGCAACCTGTCCTGTCCGTCTTTTTGTATCGTGAATTGGAAAGACTGCAAGGGGGAGGGGAGTTGCTTGCGCCCTAAAGGAGGAGTTATTCAGATTCATTGCAGTGGGCGGCGGCTGCAAAACGCACCATTCTTCTTGTTTTGGCTCTGCAAAGCAGCCTTTTCAAGGGTTGGCTTGGGTGACAAAATGTCTTGTGTAGGCGTGGGTTTGTCTCCCTCTCGCTCTCTCTCCCTAAGATGTGTCCGGCATAGGCCAGGGTGCCACTCGAGGCCCAAACCAATTCTGGTTATCGCTTCTCGGCCTTTTGGCTAAGATCAAGTGTAGTATCTGTTCT